>NW_025744397.1:0-100000 GCF_021184085.1 Oncorhynchus gorbuscha | reverse complement strand
CCACCCAAGCCATAGACTTCGCTCTGCTACTCTCTGGCAAACAGATTCTGAAACAGCTTCTACCCCCATGCCATAGGACTGCTAAATAGCCAGACTGGTGAATAGTCAATTAATGGTACCCAAACTATCTGCACTGACCCTACACACACACACACACACACGCTCACTAGACTATATTATATATCTACATATTGCCATCTACACAGACACACACACACACACTACATTGACACATTCAGACACTACATACACACACGCATACCAACAACACAAACACATTACACACTTTTTACACATCATTTGCAGCTGCTACTCTCTTATTTGACTCTTATCAATCCTGATACCTAGTCACTTTACACTGCCGTCATGTACATATCTATTTCAAATACCTTGTACCTCTGCACATTGATCTGGTACTGGTATTCCCTTTTATATAGCTCCATTCTTGTATTTTATTTTATTCCTCTTGTGTTACCATTTTATTTTTAAACTCTGTATTGTTGGGAAGGGCTCTTAAGCAAGCATTTCACGGTAAGGTCTACACCAGTTTTATTAGGCGCATCTGACAAATACAATTAGATTTCTTGCCTAACCCAACTTCCCCTGAGACACCCGCAGGGAGTGAGGTCACGGCCAGGGTCATCATTTCTCACACCAGTCTGCTGCACTTGTGTTCAACTTCTCAAGTAGCCCATCTAGAGTTTGTGCATTCCTTGTAACGTGTAGAAACTAGTTTGTTTTACAGTTAAAATGAGTTACACTACATGACCAAGTATGTGGACCCCTGCTCGTCGAACAACTCATAAAAAAATAATGGGCATTAATATGGAGTTGGTCCCCCCCTTTTGCTGCTATAACAGCCTCCACTCTTCTGGGAAGGCTTTCCACTAGATGTTGGGACAGTTGCTGCGGGGACTAACTTCCATTAAACCATTAGCATTATTGTGGTTGGGCACTGGCTTGCGTCGGTGTTCCAATTCATCCCAAAGGTGTAAGATATGGTTGAGGTCAGGGCTCTGTGTAGGCCAGTCAAGTTCTTTCACACCGATCTCGACAAACCATTTCTACATGGACCTCACTTTGTGCACATGGGCATTGTCATGCTGAAACAGGAAAGGGCCTTCCACAAAGTTGGAAGCACAGAATCGCCTAGATAGAATGTCATTGTATGCTTTAGCGTTACGATTTCCCTTCACTAGAACTAAGGGGCCATGCCCAAACTATATATAAAAAAAAATATTAAAACAACCCAGACCATTATTCTTGCTCCACCAAACTTTAGCGTTGGCACTATGCATTGGGGCAGGTACCGTTCTCTTGGCAATCGCCAAACCCAAATTTGTCCGTTGGACAAACCAGATGGTGAGCATGATTCATCACTCCAGAGAATGCGTTTCCACTGCTCCAGAGTCCAATGGCAGCAAGCTTTACACCACACCAGCCAACTCTTTGCATTGTGCATGGTGATCTTAGGCTTGTGTGCGGCTGCTCAGTCATGGAAACAAAGTTTGTGAAACTGACGACAAATGGTTATTTTGCTGATGTTGCTTCCAGAGGCAGTTTGGAACTCTGTAGTGACTGTTGCAACCGAGGACAGACTATTTTTACACGCTTCAGCGGCCCCGGTCTGTGAGCTTGTGTGGCCTACCACTTCGCGGCTAAGCCGTTGTTGCGCCTAGACATTTTAACTTCATAATAACCGCATTCACAGTTGACCAGATATTTGATGAACTGACTTGATAGCCAGACTGGCTATTTGATAAGTCTGACCATAATTCTATCCTCCTGATAACTGCTTTCAAGCAAGAAGCACCAGTGACTCAATCAATAAAAAAGTGGTCAGATGGAAAGCAACAGGACTGTTTTGATGGCACAGACTGGAATATGTTCCATGACTCTTCCGATGGCATTGGAGTACACCACATCAGACACTGGCTTCATCAATATGTGCATCAACGATGTCGTCCCCCACAGAGAGTGAACGTACATATCCCAACCAGAAGCCATGGATTACAGCCAACATCTGCACTGAGCTAAAGGCTCGAGCTGCTGCTTTCAAGGAACGGGACTCTAACCCTGAAGCTTATAAGAAATCCTGCGATGTCCTCAGACGAACCATCAAACAGGCAAAGCGTCAAAGGACTAAGATCGAATCATACCACACCGGCTCCAACGGATGTGGCAGGGCTTGCAAACCTACAGACTACAAAGGGAAGCACAGCCGAGAGCTGCCCAGTGACACGAGCCTACGAGATGAGCTAAATTACTTCGATGCTCGCTTCGAGGCAAGTAACAAACATGCATGAGATCAGCTGTTCCAGACGACTGTGATCACGCTCTCCGCAGCCGAAGTGAGTAAGACATTTAAACAGGTCAGCATTCACAAGGCAGCAGGGCCAGACAGATTACCAGGACGTGTACGAAGACCATGCGCTGACCAACTGTCTTCACTGACATTTTCAACCCCTCCCTGTCAGTCTGTAATACCAACATGTTTCAAGCAGACCACCATAGCCCCTATGCCAAATAATACTAAGGTAACCTACCTAAATGACTACCAAGCCGTAGCACTCAGGTCTGTAGCCGTGAAATGTTTTGAAGGGCTGGTAGTGGCTCACATCAACACCATTATCCCAGAAACCATAGACCCACTCCAACTTGCATACCGCCCTAAAGGATCCACAGATGATCCGATCTCTATTGCACTCCACACTGCCCTTTCACACCTGGACAATAGGAACACGTATGTGAGAATGCTATTCATTGACTTCAGCTCAGCGTTCAACACCATAGTGCCCTCAAAGTTCATCACTAAGCTAAGGGCCCTGGGACTAAACGCCTCCCTCTGCAACTGGATCCTGGACTTCCTGACAGGCCGCCCCCAGGTGGTAGGGGTGGGCAACACGTCTGCCACGCTGATCCTCAACACGGGGGCCCCTCAGAGGTGTGTGCTCAGGCCCCTCCTGTACTCTCTATTCACTCATGATTGCATGGCCATCATTAAGTTTGCTGATGACACAACAGTGGTAGGCCTGATCACTGACAACGATGAGACTGCCTATAAGGAGGAGGTCAGAGAACTGGCATTGTGCCAGGACAACAACCTCTACCTCAATGTGAGCAAGACTAAGGAGCTGATCGTGGACTAAAATGAAAAGGCAGGGCAGAACAAGCTCCCATTAACAGGGCTGTAGTGGAGAAGGTTGAGAGTTTCAAGTTCCTTGGTGTCCACATCACCAACAAACTATCATGGTCCAAACATACCAAGACAGTCGTGAAGAGGGCTTGACAAAACCTTTTCCCATCAGGAGACTGGAAAGATTTGGCATGGTCACCAGATCCTCAAGAAGTTCTACAGCTGCACCATTGAGAGCATCCTGACCGGTTGCATCACCGCCTGGTATGGCAACTGTTCGACATCTGACCGTAAGGCGCTACAGGGGGTAGTGCGTATGGCCCAGTACATCACTGGGGCCAAGCTTCCTGCCATCCAGGACCGAGATCATGGGCAGTGTCAGAGGAATGCATGTAAAATTGTCAGACTCCAGTCACCCAAGTTATAGACTGTTTCTCTGCTACCTCACAGCAAATCACCACCGGTGATAAATAAAGGTAACAAAAAAACAATGCCACTTAATATAATGTTTACATACCCTACATTACTCATCTCATATGTATATACTGTACTCGATACCATCTACTGCATCTTGCCTATACCGTTCTGTACCATCACTCATTCATATGATGAGGTGGCGGATGGTCTCCTGAGGGATCTCCTCCCAGACCTGGACTAAAGCATCTGCCAACTCCTGGACAGTCTGTGGTGCAACGTGGCGTTGGTGGATGGAGCGAGACATGGTGTCCCAGACGTGCTCAATTGGATTCAGGTCTGGGGAACGGGCGGGCCAGTTCATAGCATCAATGCCTTCCTCTTGCAGGAACTGCTGACACACTCCAGCCACGTGAGGTCTTGCATTAGGAGGAACCCAGGCCCAACCGCACTAGCATATGGTCTCACAGGGGGTCTGAGGATCTCATTTTGGTACCTAATGGCAGTCAGGCTACCTCTAGCGAGCACTTCGAGGGCTGTGCGGCCCCCCAAAGACATGCCACCCCACACCATGACTGACCCACCACCAAACCGGTCATGCTGGAGGATGTTGCAGGCAGCAGAACGTTCTCCACGGCGTCTCCAGACTGTCACGTCTGTCACATGTGCTCAGTGTGAACCTGCTTTAATCTGTGAAGAGCACAGGGCGCCAGTGGCGAATTTGCCAATCATGATGTTCTCTGGCAAATGCCAAACATCTTGCACGGTGTTGGGCTGTAAGCACAACCCCCACCTGTGGACGTCGGGCCCTCATACCACCCTCATGGAGTCTGTTTCTGACCGTTTGAGCAGACACATGTACATTTGGCCTGCTGGAGGTCATTTTGCAGGGCTCTGGCAGTGCTCCACCTGCTCCTCCTTGCACAAAGGCAGAGGTAGCGGTCCTGCTGCTGGGTTGTTGCCCTCCTACGGCCTCCTCCACGTCTCCTGATGTACTGGCCTGTCTCCTGGTAGCTCCTCCATGCTCTGGACACTACGCTGACAGACACAGCAAACCTTCTCGCCACAGCTAACATTAATGTTCCATCCTGGATGAGCTGCACTACCTGAGCCACTTGTGTGGGTTGTAGACTCCGTCTCATGCTACCACTAGAGTGAAAGCACCGCCAGCATTCAAAAGTGACCAAAACATCAGCCAGGAAGCATATAGGAACTGAGAAGTGGTCTGTGGTCACCACCCTGCAGAACCACTCCTTTATTGGGGGGGGTCTTGCTAATTGCCTATAATTTCCACCTGTTGTCTATTCCATTTGCACAACAGCATGTGAAATGTATTGTCAATCAGTGTTGCTTCCTAAGTGGACAGTTTGATTTCACAGAAGTGTGATTGACTTGAAGTTACATTGTTGATTAAGTGTTCCCTTTATTTTTTTGAGCAGTGTATATTCTTATGTACATATTCTTCATCCCTTTATAATAATAATAAATGCCATTTAGCAGACGCCTTTACACTTGTAAAGGTAGTTGTTGTGAAATTGTTAGGTTAGATTACTCGTTGGTTATTACTGCATTGTCGGAACTAGAAGCACAAACTAGCTACACACGCATTAACATCTGCTAACCATGTGTATGTGATTTGGAACGGTTGATTGTCAAGGGCAATGAATTCCATTATCTTGCCGTTAATGGATTTCACCTTTTGAGTTGTCTCGCTGAAATGTTCTTACTCTTTCAAATGACTGCTGGACTTGTTGACTGCTCGATCCACACAGCAGGCATTGGTCTAGGTTAGGAATGCTGTGTGGCACATGTAGCGCTAGATTTTTTTTGTGGTTCATTAAATCATGTACCTACATTATATAGGTATGCATTGACATCCGCTTTGACATCGGTTTTGCAAATTGTTTGTTAAACGAGACATCGGGCCAATGTTGGCATTTTTAGCTAATATCGTACGATTCTGATGTGCTTGTCGATGTATCGGGCATCCCTTGTGGGAACTCTTCAAGACTGTTGGAAAAGCATTCAATGTGAAGCTGGTTGATAGGATCCCAAGACTTTGCAAAGCTGTCATAATGGGTGGCAACTTTGAAGAATCTCACATAAAATATTTTGATTTGTTTAACACGATTTTGCTTACTACATGAGTCCATATGTGTTATTTCATAGTTAATGTCTTCACTTTTATTCTACGATGTGGAAAATAGTAAAAATAAAGAAAAACCCTTGAATGAGTAGGTGTGTCCAAACTTTTGACTGGTACGGTGTATTGCATTTTTTTCTGATACACGTTTTGTGCAAAATATTAATTATCACTGCAGGGCTGTCTGTCTCTGTACTGTTGAATAAAAAGTACATTAGTACTGCAAGTGATTTCGTTCCCCGGTGTCGCACAGTTTATCTGCCTATCCTAATATGTGAATATCAGTCCGTTTCTACGGAGGGAGCGTGAGTACTCTCCTTTCACCAGTTTTCCACTAGTTACCACAGCCAAAGTCAAAATTGACTGTCGTAAAAGTTAATGAAAACATATCGTTTTTTGGTCTTAATTTAAGTGTTGGAGTGGTTTATTTTTTTTAATTAGAAAAAAAAATCACATTTAAGAAGAAATTGTAGAAATAGGCGGGGTTTGACTTTCTGGCTGTGGTAACTTGTGATATCCCCTCGTGTTCCCGCCCCTCGGGGCTCCGCGAGCACGCATGCGCGCGATACCGTAAGGGAATGGCTGTTGTGTGATCGGGGGTTGGGCCGCCAGGAGCGAAGGGACAGATGCAAGAATTTGTAATGTCCGCCATGTTGGCTATGGCGTATTGAACCAGGGAGGGAGAGTGGAGCCTCGGAAAAAAAGAGACCGACAGTAGTAATCGACCAAAATCCGGGCCTTCCCGGCTCCCGTTCGCATCGCCGTATACCTGCCCTGGTACCAAGCGAACGGTTGACTTCTGATGAACATCACAGATCCATCCATGAGAACTCAAACCAGTACTGCTGTGAACATTATTAGATCGGTAGATTTATGCTGCATCTCACATTATAAAAAATGAGTAAATTGTCGTTTCGGGCACGGGCGCTGGACGCTACCAAGCTTCTACCCGTTTTCCGCTGCGAGGACTTGCCTGACCTGCACGAATATGCCTCTATCAATCGGGCAGTGCCGCAAATGCCAACTGGGATGGAGAAAGAGGAGGAATCGGTATGTTTTATTATCGCTGTCAGATTCATGTTTAAGATGTTTGCATTATGTTCACAATATGGGGGTCGCCCCTATCTTGCCTGCGCAAGTTTGCACAAAATGGCTGCCGTGTCTGTTTTCTGAAGTGTAAATTGCGATGAAATGTGCGTGTAACACCGACATTTTACCGTCAACATTATCCCAGTCGTGTATTGTTTCGAATGTAGGTTAGTAAGCCGTGTTGTATCCACTTATTTCACTTGGATTTACATTGGAAAACACAAAGGGGTCACGTGATTCCTTTCGCAACCGCCATTTTGTTTACGTTGTCTTTGCCAAAAACACAGTTGGGGATGGGCTTTGAAGTGGTGCCATTATCACGAACAAATACCAGGGGGAGACACTGAGTCGACATGTCTTTCCTGTGCATGTTTTGAATGGGCTACAAATTTGGACAGATCGGTAATACAACCATCACGCACGACGCTGTGGGACTGGCACTACCAGTCAATAACTGAACAGAAACGTTCAAACTCTAAGGCGCAGATACCTCTTGCCAGACGGCACAGGCTTTTTTCTAATACATATGTGTGCACAAAAGCTATGCTTAGCCAAGTGTCTCAAATGTGTATACCCATAGTCAAATTCTTTCAAGCTTGAACTACAACTGACAGAACATGTGCAATTTAGAAGCCAGTCCATGATCTCCTGAATATAATATAGCAGATCTGAGTGCTGATGTGGTGTGCATATTTTTTGCCTGTCAGGGGTGAGGCAAAACAACCCCGTTCTGGGTTATATAAATCCAAAACAACCCCGTTCTGGGTTATATAAATCCAAAACAAACCCAGTGACCAATTTTGAGCATTTTGGTGTGATGATCAGCAATGTCTCAACTAGAGCATTGGAGGGATGGGGGAGCAGTAGTGCAGTCAATTTAACTACCAGAAGAATACCGCCAGCCCGTCTCCCTTCCTGTGCTCTTATGTAACCTCCTGGAGTGACAGGAGAGATGTTTCACTACAGGGGCTCAAGTGAAATGCAGCATGGCTTCTTTGCTGTCTGACCCTCATCTACCCCGATGGGAACTGGATGGAAAACCTGGACTATTCTCCTTATAGTGCATTACTTGTGTCTTACTGTACATTGGGTTAGTGGTCCAGAAGTTGTGACATCTGGGACGCAGTCTTGGGGCTGGTTGACTGGGGCAGACTGAATGGATGAACTGCTAGCTAGCTTCCCCTGACCAGGTTGTTTTATATCTGGAAAGCAAAACTCTGTGGCTGGCTGTTTATAGTGAAACCATATAGGAATCAACAGCATAGATATTTTATACGTCTCAATGTTTTATGGAATGTTGGAAGTGTTGTTTCCCAATCATGCTTTGCTCTAGGACATGGGTAGACAACCCTATTTTTGATTTAACCAACTTGGAAGACCAGGTGTGTTGAATTTTAGACAATAACTGAACTGATCAATTAGCTCAGATGGGCAGGTGTTGTCCCTAGTTTAAACACAATCATGCAGCACTCCAGGAACAGGGTTGCTTAGCCCTCTAAGAAATCAGACTGTTTGGCTTGACCTATGTCTTTTTCCTTGACTGTCCTCTAGTTCCATTAACTCAAATTATTATTTTTGTCTTGGTGGGTTTCTCTTTCCACAATTAAGCTACTTGGTTACTGAATGGACAATGCCAAACCTGTATGAGGTCTTGGATTTGTTTGATGGGCGAGCACTAGGCCAGGGGTTCTCAAAGTGAGGTCCATGAAGGTACTGCAGTGGGTCCCCAGCCTCAATTTATTTTAAACTGATTAAACATATTTTGGCCAAAGGATCCTTGGAATAAGATGAGGCTGTAAAACAATACAATGTGATATTAATTTACAACAGGGATGGGCTACTCCAGTCCTTGGGGGCCTCTGATTGGTGTAACCCCTTTGTCCCAGCTAACACACTAAACTAATGTTCTGTTTAGAATGCAGTTTGTTTAATCAGCTGTGTTTTTCTAGGGATGGGGGGGGCACACAGCCCCAGCCCTCGGACTAGTTTCCCATCCCTGATCTACAATTGATCTTGTTAACCCTGCACAACATGGGTCTGGGAGGCTCAAAGGAATATCTTTTTATGGGCAGTTCTCTAGTTTTCAACTCAATATTTCTTGTGTTCCCCCAAAAATGTTTTTAAAGTAACTGTCCAGTCAATATCAGCTTTAAAGTTAATATTCTATTAACTCGTACCCAAATAATGTTGACATATCCAATACCTGTATTTGTGGCCAAAGCATACATTGCAGGAAATTAACTTCAAAACTGCAACATTCTCTCCAATGCCAAGAGGCGGGCCTTTAAAATGTTCCTTCCCAAGATCCGAGACTTAATCCGTCCAGTAATTCACTGCTGAAGTCATGGTAAAACTCTGTATGCTATTTTTCTCATTCAAGTTGTTTTGAGGGCGTTCCTGATTAGTTTCCTGTAACAGAAAGGGGTTCCCGGCCCCAAAAAGTTTGAGAATGCATGCGCTAAACTGTGTCCCATGTAGTGAACAATTTCCAACCCCTGCTTGCCTCTCCCAGTTTCAGTTTTGTAATCCTTCAAGAGGAACATGAGTCAGACTGAGCCAGTGTTTCATAATCTTCCACACTGACAATTACACCTAGCCTAATAGCTAACATCCCTGCTGAAACAATACAGTACACCTAGCTAATGTCCCTGCTGAAATGTTGACATATGCTGCATGATTTGATTGCAGTGCTGTTGCATCTGCCTCTTTACTAGAATTTACTATACACGCTAGGTTACTACTTCAATTTGTCAATCAAAACAGAATCTGCACTAAGGCCGTAATTATAAAACCTACTTGAATACTGAACTCTGTCTTGAACAGGCCTGTGATGACCGTTTTAATTTAATTGAATATAAGAGAATTGGCCTACTTCTTCCTTTGATTACACCACTCTTACCTTTAGCAGATGCCATTGTCTGACTGAACAGACTGGCTATGAGTCATTGTTTGTATCCCAAATGGCACCCTATTCCCTATATGCTTCGCCCAGTTTGGGGCGGCAGGTGGTTAGAGCGTTGGACTTATAACCGAAAGGTTGCAAGATCAAATCCCCGAGCTGACGAGGTTAAAAAAAAATCTGCCATTCTGAACAAGGCAGTTAACCCACTGTTCCTAAGCCGCCATTGAAAATAAGTATTTATTCTTAACTGGCTTGCCAAGTAAAATTGAAATATCAAGGGCTGCCCAACCCTCTTCTTGGAGATCTACAGTTCTGTGGGTTTTCAGTCGACCCTAAATTAACACACCTGATTCTACTAATTAGCTGCTCAACAAGACCTAAATTAGCTGAATCAGCGATGCTAAATTAGGTTTGGACTGAACCGGAGATCTCCAGGAAGAGGGTTGGTATAATTTTCTGGAATTTTCCAGGCTGTTTAAAGGCACAGTCAAGTTAGTGTATGTTAACTCCTGACCCACTGGAATTGTGATGCAGTTAATTATAAGTGAAATAATCTGTCTGGAAATAATTGTTGGAGAAATTACTTGTCATGCACAAAGTAGATGTCCTAACCAACTTGCCAAAACTATAGTTTGTTAACAAGAAATTTGTGGAATGGTTGAAAAACTAGTTTTAATGACTCCAACGGAAGTGTATGTAAACCACCGATTTCAACTGTATATAGTACACTTATTTTGACTAGGGCCCAGGCAATCAGTTTGTCTAATGAGCTGGAGGCCACACTTTTTTTTATTGGAGTCTACATCCTGTTCCTCGGGAACATTACATTGAGGGAAATGCATGTCTCTGTGAAAATGGGCTGCAAAACTTTCCCATCTGTGTCTCTGTTTTAGCCCAGGTGTCCTAGCTGTGTGTATCAGGTAATCTGATGGTATCAGATGTTTATGCTCTTGACATTTTCATGCCAAAACATGGAGTTGGCATGATGGTACAAATATGAGCACTGAGATAAGTAAAGCTGATGCTTGTAGCAAGGTTTCTGTATCATGGATTTTCATGACAGGGTGCTTTTCTATTTATCACCCACCCTACATGTTGCACCGGCCTTAGCTAATGCTGCTAGGCCATAAGAAGGTAGGCTACCTGAGCTAAGGATAAGCTAGCTAAATGATCTAATGTACGGTCCTTCTCCCTGCTGTGACTTTTGTTCATTGGTTGTTTTGTTCGCAGACATCCTTTATCACTACCATGTGCGTACACATTAATAGAGGAAGGTCCCCAACTTCACTAAGCTCAGTCAAGCAGCTGTGAGTAATTTTGCTATGTCAGGTCAGCTGTGATTCAGGTTAGTGGGTCGCTGCCTGGCGTTCTCCAGAGGAGCGTGCAAAGCAGTCTGGCTTAGGCCTGCTTCCAATTGGTTCCTTATGCAAGTTTTTACCCTGCCCGGAGTTCAGCTGTGTTTATGTTGCCTTAGGCCTCATGGGGGTGATTTGGGGCCATGCTGAGACCTTCATAAATGGCTCATTGAGAGTTTAATTCTTTATTTACTTCATATGCTATCATATCTGATATGAACATCCTGTCAGTGACATAGTCGCATTACTAAAGCAACAGTCCTGCCTTCCAATATGGTTGTCTGGAGTGTATTATTTAATAAATTTGTGAGTGCCGCAACGGTTGCTAGGATTCAGCTATAAGCCCACTGTGCCACCATCGGGACAAATTGGAAACATTGCTCAAAGATGAGCTACTTCTGTACTGTTTACCACATTTACCAAATATCAGAACAATGCATTGAACAAATTATCCAATAAATATTATGCTTATGCAGTATTTTGGACTATTTTCAAAGATGTTGACTTTAAAACGTCTTCTCCTGGACTGATTTGGCACCAACTTTGTTATGGCATCTCTGTACCCATGTCTTAAATGCAACTTTTTCCAGGACTCTAGCACTAACAGTATGGCTGATATGAGCCAATGAGTTTGCATAACTGAACCATACTTTACAGGTTAGCTAGACTCATATCCCTGAGCATGTGTGCCAAATTTCATCACATGGAATCAACAGATTAAGCTATATTAACATGGGTGCATTATAGCGCCACCGTGTGGTCAATCTGACCGTGCTTGAATATGTTGAGTCTCCAGTGTTTGGAACGGGTACCAAGTTTTGTTACAATACGAATATCTGTGACTGATTTGTGCCAGACCACACAAATGCGTGTTGGTCAATAGCGGCCATGTTTTATGTACTATGTTCCTTAAAGCTGCAATGTATAACTTTATGGATGACCAATTTCACAATTTTATTTTAGATCTGTCATTCTCATTGAAAGCAAGTCTAAGCGGTAGATCTGTTCTATGTGCTCTAATTTTATGCTTCCCGTTAAGTTTGGCTTTTACTTTCTGTTTTCAACATCAGCTTCAAACTGCTGAAAATACAATATTTTTGATGATGAGAAACATATTTCGTAGTGGTTTACAGTTGAAGTTGGAATTTTATGTACACTTAGGTTGGAGTCATTAAAACTTGTTTTACAACCACTCCACAAATTTATTGTTAACAAACTATAGTTTTGGCAAGTTGGTTAGGACATCTGCTTTGTGCATGACACAAGTAATTTTTCCAACAATTGTTTACAGATTATTTCACTTATAATTCACTGTATCACAATTCCAGTGGGTCAGATGTTTACATACACTAAGTTGACTGCCTTTAAACAGCTTGGAAAATTCCAGAAAATGTTGTCATTGCTTTAGAAGCTTCTGATAGGCTAATAGATATAATTTGAGTCAATTGGACATAATTTGAGTCAATTGGAGGTGTACCTGTGTATGTATTTCAATGCTTACATTCAAACTCAGTGCCTCTGTGCTTGACATCATGGGAAAATCAAAAGAAATCAGCAAACCTCCAAGTACGGTTCATCCTGAAAGTACTTTGGTGTGAAAAGTGCAAATCAATCCCAGAACAACAGCAAAGGACCTTGTGAAGATGCTGGAGGAAATGGGTACAAAAGTATCTAAATCCACAGTAAAATGAGTCCCATATCGACATAATCCGAAAGGCCGCTCAGCAAGGAAGAAACCGCCGTAAAAAAGCCAGACTGGTTTGCAACTGCGCATGGGGACAAAGATTGTACTTTTTGGACAAATGTCCTCTGGTCTGATGAAACCAAAATTTAACTGTTTGGCCATAATGACCATCCGTTCTGTTTGGAGGAAAAATGGGGAGGCTTGCAATAGAGGTCGAGCGATTAATCGGAATGGCTGATTTAATTGGGGCCGATTTCACGTTTTCATAACAATCAAATCTGTATGTATTTTTAATACCTTTTTATTTAACTAGGCAAGTCAGTTAACACATTCTTATTTTCAATGACGTCCTAGGAACGGTGGGTTAACTGCATTGTTCAGGGGCAGAACGGCAGATTTTCACCTTGTCAGCTTGGAGATTCAACCGTGCAACCTTACAGTTAACTAGTCCAACGCAATAACGACCTACCCCTCTCGTTGCACTCCATAAGAAGACTGCCTGTTATGCGAATGCAGTAAGCCATGGTAAGTTGCTGGCTAGCATTAAAACATTCAAATTATAATCACTAGTTAACTACACATGGCTGATATTATCTAGCGTGTCCTGTGTTGCATATAATCTGACAAAGCATACAAGTATCTAACTATCTGACTGAGCGATGGAGGCAGAAGCAGGTGCGTAAACATGAATTCAAACTGCACTTTTGTGCATTTTGCCAGCAGCTCTTCGTTGTGCGTCAAGCATTGCGCTGTTTATGACTTCAAGCCTATCAACTCCCGAGATGAGGCTGGTGTAACCGATGTGAAATGGCTAGCTAGTTAGTGCGCGCTAGTAGCGTTTCAAACGTCACTCGCTCTGAGCCTTGCTCTGCATGGGTAACACTGCCTCGATGGTGACTGGTGCCGTTGTGTTGCTGGTTCGAGCCCAGGGAGGAGCGAGGAGAGGGACAGAAGCTATACTGTTACACTGGCAATACTAAAGTGCCTCTAAGAACATCCAATAGTCAAAGGTTAATGAAATATAAATGCTATAGAGAGAAATAGTCCTATAACTACAACCTAAAACTTCTTACCTGGGAATATTGAAGACTCGTGTTAAAAGGAACCGCCAGCTTTCATATTTTCTCATGTTCTGAGCAAGAAACTGAAACGTTCGCTTTCTTACATAGCACACATTGCACTTGTACTGTCTTCTCCAACACTTTGTTTTTGCATTATTTAAACCAAATTGAACATGTTTCATTATTTATTTGAGGCTAAATTGATTTTATTGATGTATTATATTAAGTTAAAATAAGTGTTCAGTATTGTTGTAATTGTCATTATTACAAATAGGGGGGAAAATGGTCGATTAACCTGTTAAGTCGACCCTCTACTTTTTCGAACATTCTGTTAAAAATCGCGCAACATTTCAGCGCCCTGCTACTCAGGCCAGGAATATAGTATATGCATATGATTTAGTATGTGTGGATAGAAAACACTCAGACGTTTATAAAACTGGTTAAATCACGGCTGTGACTATAACAGAACGTGTGTTTCATCGAAAAGTGCAGGAAAATCTGATCACTGAAAATGGAAATAAATATCCTTGCGCTACTTCCAGGAATTGTTCAAAGTGAACCGAATTAAATGAGGCCGAGGTTGCAGTGCCTACAGCTTCCACACAATGTCTAGAGTCTTGTCATTTGATTCGGCTTTGATTCTTGGTCAAACCGAATCAAGGGAACCGATTCTCTCCGGTCTCCGACCGGATGTTTTGGTCGAGCTCTCTCCAGACATTTTCTAGAGACGGACACCTATAGAATTTACATCGCCTCCTGATGAATTTTATCGCTTATTAACGTGTACTAATACCTAAAGTTGCATTACAAAAGTATTTCGAAGTGTTTTGTGAAAGTTTATCGTCGACTTTTTGAATTAAAAAAAGACGTTACGTTATGCAACGCTATTTTTTTCTGTTTATCACACAGTCTTCATAGATCGATATCTAGGCTATATATGGACCGATTTAATCGGAAAAAAAGACCCAATAGTGATTATGGGACATCTAGGAGTGCCAACAAAGAAGATGGTCAAAGGTAATGAATGTTTTATATTTTATTGTGCGGTTTGTGTAGGTCCGACTATGCTAATTATTTGTTTACGTCCCCTGCAGGTCTTTTGGGGTGTTACATGCTATCAGATAATAGCTTCTCATGCTTTCGCCGAAAAGCATTTTAAAAATCTGACTTGTTGCCTGGATTCACAACGAGTGTAGCTTTAATTCAATACCCTGCATGTGTATTTTAATGAACGTTTGAGTTTTAACTAATACTATTAGCATTTAGCGTAGTGCATTTGCATTTCCAGAGCTCTAGATGGGACGCCTGCGTGCCAGGTAGGAGCAAGAGGTTAATCGGTATCAGCTTTTTTGGTACTCCAATAATTGGTATCGACGGTGAAATATCATAATCGGTCAACCTCTAGCTGGCAAGCCAAAGACCGCCATACCAACTGTGAAGCACGGGGGTGGCAGCATAATGTTGTGGGGCTGCTTTGATGCAGGAGGGACTGGTGCACTTCACAAAATAGATGGCACCGTGAGGCAGGAAAATTCTTTAAAAAATGGGGTGATCCGAACTGACCTAAGACAGAATTTTTACTTGGATTAAATGTCAGGAGTAGTGAAACAGAGGTTAAATGTATTTGGCTAAGTTGTTATGTAAACATCCAAGTTTAACTGTAGATGTTGTTTTGTCACAAACTGAAATTAGGCCAACAATACAAATGTTGGCAACCAGGAAATGTAGCTTACTAATTGCAAAGTGTGGCCTTTACCACGTTTGCGCCATTATCGTTATGCACACTTGCTGCTCCTCATTCAAGCCCCAGGCGGCTAAAGCATCTCAACCCTAGAGCAACGTTTTCTCCTGTGTGATCTTCGGGGAAGTAGTCTATAATGTTTGCAAGCACCTCTCTCTCAGTTGAAACTCATTAATAAAGTGTACTGTCAAACTAATGTATCTTACTGTAGGGCTCAGTTGATCTTGTAAACTAAAGGTCTGTTGTAGGTGTGTAATCAACATGTGAGCTCTGTTTCAACTTCTCCTTAAATTTTGTTATGCAGTGTTGGGATGGTGACGAGAGAACCGTGCTAGGTGGAGTCTTGTATCTCCTGTCAAGCTTGTTTATCTTCTTGAAACTGTCTTTGCTTACTGTGTATATAGGAGCCATGTCTTTGGTTATGTGGTAGGTTTCGGCCTTTGTCTATATTTATTTATTTTCCCAATTGGTCGTTAGTCTTGTTTCATCTCTTCAACTCCCGTACGGACTGGGGAGAGGCGAAGGTTGAGAGCCGTAACCCAGCCGAGCCGCACTATTTCTTGACACAATGTCGCTTAACCCGGAAACCAGCCACACCAATGTGTCGGAGTACACCTGACGATTGTGTCAGCGTGCATTGCGCCCAGCCCGCCACAGGAGTCACTAGAGTGCAATGGGATAAGAACATCCCTGCCAGTCAAACCCTTCCCACCAGCAATCTATCCCTGTTTAACATAGGTGGCTGGCTGTAGCTGAGGGGCTTTGCTGCTGTCGAGAGCTTTTTTCACCTTGCAATTGTCGTAAAGTAGGGGATGGTTCTATAAATGATTTGAATACGTTAGTCGCCACAACACTGAAGCAAGCACATTTTGCGCAACACTTGCATTTGGTTGATATTGGTTTTTCTGTAGCATAAATACTGCCATACCACTGAAGACTCCTTTCTTTGGCACCAAATCAATCTCGTTAGCAGTCGCAGCTCTCATATTTCCGAGGTTTAGTGAGGTAAAGCCCCTTTTCTCATCACCAGTGTCTTAACTGTACACAGGGACATTTGTGATCGGCCAGCTTGTACATGCCATGCCACGTGAGAGCCTGCTTGTGATTAGTCAGCATCCTCTATGCATGTAGAGAGTGAATGAATAGAGTCTAGCGCATCTCATTGGCGGTATCGTAAGTCTATTTTTTTGTTGTATTAATGGATTGTAATAATAATTATAATTATTATTATTATTACATGAAAATCGCAGCCTCTTGCTATTTATGGATATTGCACATGTCAATATCAAATATTTGTTCTGAATTTGATTAATCGTGCCTGATGTTGAAGGGAATGTGAGCTGGGTGTTGCATCATGATTTGCTTCAACTGCTAACAGAAGACCTAAGACTGGCCTGTTAATGTTTGTAGACTAGCTTCAGATACTAGCTTATCTCTGTTAATATTGTAGTTGTAATAGGATGTTCAGTCTTGCTCTGATGCACTGTTTGCATTGTTTGTTATAAAAAAATAAACAACATTTAACTGTTTTCGGCAGCAAGCTGCCTTAATTAACCTGTCTGGGAACCTGTTTCCGCTAGCCAACAGCCAATGAAATTGCAGGGCGCCAAATACAAATCAACAGAAATCTCATAAATCAAATTTCTCAAACATACAAGCATTTTACACTATTTTAGAGATACAATTCTCGTTAATCCAGCCACAGTGTCTGATTTCAAAAATGCTTTACAGTGAAGCTCCACAAAAAATTGTTAGGTCACCACCAAGTCACAGAAAAATCCTGCCATTTTTCCAGCAAAAGAGAGGAGTCACAAAAAACACAAATAGAGATAAATTAATCACTAACCTTTGATCTTCATCAGATGACACTCATAGGACTTCATGTTACACAATACATGTATGTTTTGTTCGGTAAAGGGCATATTTATATCCAAAAAATCTCATTTTACATTGGTGTGTTATGTTCAGTAGTTCCAAAACATGCAGTGATTTTGCAGAGAGCCACATCAATTTGCAGAAATATTCATTATAAATGTTGATGAAAATACAATTGTTTTGCATGGAACTTTAGATTAACTTCTCCTTAATGCAACCGCTGTGTCAGATTTCAAAAAACTTTACGGAAAAGTATAATCTGAGTACGGCGCCCAGAGCCCAAAACAGCCAAAAGAAATATCCGCCATGTTGCGCAGTCAACATTAGTCAGAAATGGCATTATAAATATTCACCTAATTTTGCTCTTCATCAGAATGCACTCCCAGGAATCCCAGTTCGACGACAAATGTTTGATTTGTTCCATCAAGTCCATTTATGTCCAAATAGCTTCTTTTGTTAGGGCGTTTGGTAAACAAATCCAAACGTGCGTTCGGGTCCAGCCGAACATCGGACAAAAAGTTCAAGAAGTTATATTACAGGTCGTAGCAACTTGTCAAACTAAGTATAGAATCAATCTTTAAGATGTTTATATCATAAGTGTTCAATAATGTTCTGACCAGAGAATTCCTATGTCTGTAGAAAAGCAATGGAACGTAGCTACCGTTCACGTGAGCGCGCCAGCCCGAGGCTGTGGCACTCTGCCAGACCACTCACTCAAAGAGCTCTTATAAGCCCCTCCTTTAGTGTAGAATCCTCAAAACAGGTTCTAAATACTGTTGAAACCTAGTGGAAGCCTTGAAGTGAAACACAACTAATATCACCCTGTATCTTCAATGGGGGCGGAAAACCTCATATTTTCCACTTCCTGGTTGGATTTTTTTCTCCGGTTTTTGCCTGCCATATGAGTTCTGTTATACTCACAGACATCATTTAAACAGTTTTAGAAACGTCAGTGTTTTCTATCCTTATGTACTAATTATATGCATATTCTAGCTTTTACGGCTGAGTAGCAGGCAGCTTAATTTGGGCACGTTTTTCATCCAAGCCACCCAATACTGCCCCAATACTGCCCCCTACCCCAAAGAAGTTAATGTAGTTGTGCACAAATCGCCACATCCGTAATTTTTGTACTGTCCGACTCTGCCATCTTGGTAATTTTTACTTGGCAAGAAAGTTATCCCAGCCCTAAAAACCTACTGTTTTTCAGCAAACTCTCCGGTCCTCTGATAATACTTATCCCGTGTGAATCGTCTTCCCTGTGATTTGAGTGATAATAGTTTAACAGGTGCTGCACCCAGTCTGGATAAGAACATAGGAACAAATTGATGCTTAAAACAAAGTGCTATGCACTTAGCTTACAGATGAAGGAACTGTTTTGTCACACATCCAACTTTCCTAGTGCCATACTTCTCTTTTTAAAATATGAAGTAGATGATATTGTGCAAATGAATTGACATTCTTCAGTTAATTAAATGTCTGCATGGGTTACGCGGTTACATGGTTCTTATTGATATGCGTTATTTTGACTTTCTCGGAATTGAAGGCCCGTTAGGCCAATATTAGGCTATCCATACACCTTTGAAATGTCTTCACGTCTAGAAGAGCCCCCAGGGTAAAACTAATCCCACTGTAAAAACAACGGACATGCTGGGGTGATAATTACATAACCGATGTCCAATAGTAATACTAGTCCCCTGCGAATAGGGCTGAAGTATGGAAAAATACATGTTTTACATTTTCTAGCAATCAATTGATCTAAAAAAAACACTTGCGGTTGAACAAGATTTTTAAAAGTCTGGGACAGCCCAACTGTTTCTAGCTACTCAACCAACCTAATGAGAACTTGAGTGTGGGTACATGAATCCCAAAGTGTTTAGACTCACCTGTACTGATATTGTTTTAAATTGATCTGAGGATGTTGAACGTCCGACCTCGAATTCCCCTGAATTGATTTCCCCCATAATGTGAATTAAAATTGGATGAGTACTGTGAATGTGACCTCGGATGGGGACAATGGACCTACTGTTGGATAGTCGGGGTGGTAAGCCTATATGTTGAATTGCTGGGGGTGGCTTAACCTTTTCACAGGTACCAACAAACTTGTGTGAACCTTCTACAGTGGTCCCTGCCACGCATGCTTAAACCGGTTGGATTAGAAAGCTCACCAAGAACGTCCAGTTTCGATTGACGCAACAGTAAGCTAGCCACACATTTCTTTTAGAACCATTTTGCACAAACAGTCCTTACAAAGTTATGTCCTGAATGTGACAAGTTTATTTTGGAATGCAATGTTAAGACATTCACAGAAATAGCAACAGCATACATAATCATCCAAACGAGAAAATGTGGACTACATTCGTCCATGTGCTAACTGAGGAGACATTGATGTAACACAAGCATATTAGGAAACTTTAGGCTGACAGAGACCACTATGAATTATCTAATACCAATTACTATTTATAATACTTCACGGGTGAGCTCAACATTGATCTAAATATTTGAGTAAGTAATCATCGATGGGTAGTTTGTGTGCCGCCATGTATAAGAGACAAGATTAGTTTGGTCTGTTTACAGTATGCATTTTGGAGGGGGTGTGTCGTCTACGATCAGTTACTTACCTTCATTCACTTCCGGAAGTTTACTCGAAAGATTAGTGAACCATTCCTTGACCTCAATAAATTTCTGGTCTGATAGACGTTTACATGACACCCAGAATGCATTATATAATGTCAACAAACATGGCGCCACGCATAGCTGGCAAATTGCTTAGCATTAGCTCATTATAATTAGTACGACCTTCAAAAAAGTATTTTACACACATCATAGGTGTCCATTACAATTTATGCAATAATCGGAATGCATTGTCACCAGTACATGAAAAGGTGAATAAAACTGTACATACATTCATGCAAGCATGCATACATACATACATACATATTTCATGCTACAGTAGAAACGACAACACGAAAATAAGGCACTTACTTTGATAGGAATGCACACATCCACACACCATTTGTTTGTAAGGAAAACAACAATGGGGGCAATGTGAGCTCCAGCCAGAAAATAAACCTAAAATGCCTATTGTAGTTGGAAACGGCAGAAGATTAATGGAATATCTACATATGCGTACAGAGGCCCATTATCAGAAACCATCACTTCTGTGTTCCAATGGCACGTTGTGTTAGCTAATCCATTTTTGTCATTTTAAAAGGCTAATTGGTCATTACCACATCTGAAAACTGTTGTGCTTGTTAAAGAAGCAATAAAACTGGCCTTTAGACTCGTTGAGTATCTGGAGCATCATTTGTGTTTTTGATTACAGGCTTAAAATGGCTAGAAACACAACTTAATTCTGAAACTCATCAGTCTATTCTTGTTCTGAGAAATGAAGGCTATTCCTTGAATAGAATGGAATAGCCTTCATTTCTCAGAACAAGAATAGACCGACGAGTATCAGAAGAAAGTTCTTTGTTGCCTACATTTTATTTGTGTGCTTCTACTTAGGCGTACATCATGTATTCATTGTAAAAAAATGTCAGCGTAGATCCCTGAACTATAATAATAAATATGCAATATCACTCAGCATTTTGTGGCAGGACAGGCACTTTGTTGATGCTTAATGTTCAGTTGTAGATATGTTTGCTTTTATTATTGTATCTAAATTATTTATTTTAACATTGGTTAAAAGACGCAGGTCACAAAAGTGAAATTAAGCCGTTATACCCCATTATTACTTACTGTTAATCATTGTTTCTGAAACATTAGAAAGCGTGCTCAGTTTGATTTTTGGTGTAATTACGTATAATTTATTTTTTAACTGCCGCTGTTGTAGTGTAGGCCTACTGACCTTTACCTTCCTCCCCCACAGGAGCACCATCTACAGCGGGCTATCTCGGCACAGCAGGTGTATGGGGAGAAACGGGACAACATGGTCATCCCCGTCCCCGAAGCAGGGAGCAACATCGCCTACTACGAGTCCCTATACCCTGGGGACTTCAAGATGCCAAAGCAGCTCATTCACATACAACGTAAGGAGTATTATTGTTCATGTAGCCTGTTTGTCAGCGGTCTTTGTTTTTCTGTTGTCTCTTTGGTCAGACGGTAGATGTTTGTTTTTCTTCTCGAGTGTGCTTTGCGTGTGTGCACATACTGCAGTTTGTGTTCATGCTGCTGTGTGTGTGCAGTGCATGTGTGCTCTGTCTGGGGTATGTTTAAAGCCCCAGTGCAGTCAAAATGTGGTGTTTGCTATGTTATATACACTGCTCAAAAAAATAAAGGGAACACTAAAATAACACATCCTAGATCTGAATGAATATTCTTATTAAATACTTTTTCCCCTACATAGTTGAATGTGCTGGCAACAAAATCACACAAATTATCAATGGAAATCTAATTCATCAACCCATGGAGGTCTGGATTTGGAGTCACACTCAAAATTGAAGTGGAAAACCACACTACAGGCTTGATCCAACTTTGATGCAATGTCCTTAAAAGATATAAAAATGAGGCTCAGTAGTGTGTGTGGCCTCCACGTGCCTGTATGAACTCCCTACAATGCCTGGGCATACTCCAGATAAGGTGGCGGGTGGTCTCCTGAGGGATCTCCTCCCAGACCTGGACTAAAGCATCCGCCAACTCCTGGACAGTGTGTGGTGCAATGTGGCGTTGGTGGATGGAGCGAGACATGATGTTCCAGACGTGCTCAATTGGATTCAGGTCTGGGGAGCGGGCGGGCCAGTCCATAGCATCAATGCCTTCCTTTAGCAGGAACTGCTGACACACTCCAGCCACATGAGGTCTTGCATTAGGAGGAACCCAGGGCCAACCGCACCAGCATATGGTCTCAAGAGGGGTCTGAGGATCTCATCTCGGTATCTAATGGCAGTCAGGCTGCCTCTGGCGAGCACATGGAGGGCTTTGCGGCCCCACTAAAGAAATGCAGCCCCACACCATGACTGACCCACCGCCAAACCGGTCATGCTGGAGGATGTTGCAGGCAACAGAACGTTCTCCACGGCGTCTCCAGACTGTCACGTCTGTCACGTGCTCAGTGTGAACCTGCTTTCATCTGTGAAGAGCACAGGGCGCCAGTGGCGACTTTGCCAATCTTGGTGTTCTCTGGCAAATGAAAAACGTCCTGCACGGTGTTGGGCTGTAAGCACAACCCCCACCTGTGGACGTCGGGCCCTCATACCACCCTCATGAAGTCTGTTTCTGACCGTTTGAGCAGACACATGCACATTTGTGGCCTGCTGGAGGTAATTTTGCAGGCCTCTGCCAGTGCTCCTCCTGCTCCTCCTCGCACAAAGGCGTAGGTAGCGGTCCTGCTGCTGGGTTGTTGCCCTCCTACGGCCTCCTCCACGTCTCCTGATGTACTGGCCTGTCTCCTGGTAGCTCCTCCATGCTCTGGACACTACGATGACAGACACAGCAAACCTTCTTGCCACAGCTTGCATTAATGTTCCATCCTGGATGAGCTGCACTACCTGAGCTACTTGTGTGTGTTGTAGACTCCGTCTCATGCTACCACAAGAGTGAAAGCACCGCCAGCATTCAAAAGTGACCAAAACATCAGCCAGGAAGCATAGGAACTGAGAAGTGGTCTGTGGTCCCCACCTGCAGAACCACTCCTTTATTGGGAGTGTCTTGCTAATTGCCTATCATTTCCACCTGTTGTCTATTCCATTTGCACAACAGCATGTGAAATGTATTGTCAATCAGTGTTGCTTCCTAAGTGGACAGTTTGATTTCACAGAAGTGTGATTGACTTGGAGTTACATTGTGTTGTTTAAGTGTTCCCTTTATGTTTTTGAGCAGTGTATATATTTCCACACTAAGGTTGGAGTAATAGTGTAAAATTGTGAAAATTATGGTAATGTAGTTTTAGTTTAAGAGTAGTTTCAAAAGACCCTGAAATGTCTTTTTTGGTGGGATGGAGTTTTGACCTTCCATGTTGACATCACCATGCGGTAAATTAGTTAGGTGCAATACATCAATAAGATAGCGTTTCAAACCTCTCTGCAAATAAAGGCTTCTTTTATTTTAGGTTTCCCCTTCCAACTCAGACCAATAACAGACAGTCGTAGTAAAATTCTTGTTTGAGAAATTGCTCTTTAAAAACCTGTTTTTTGTTTCTGTTTTCTATTTTTTTTTTTTATGTTTATCAAAGTAAGGTACTTAACTGTTACTCAAAGAATTTGATATTGAGATTAAATTGGCTGCATTGGACCTTTAAGTGATTGTCAGCCCCTGGGGATTCTCTAATAGCAGCAGTGTGATCCAGAGGTGTCCTGTGGTCTGAAAACATTTGAGCACACTCGCACAGTGAGAGAGGGCACATATGGGAAGGTAGAAGGGCACAGGCTTGGCAGGGGTTGTGGGACACTGAATAGTCTAAGCCCAGGGGACCCCCTCTCAGCCCCAGCGCACAAACACTCCTGTCAGCTCTGTTTTTTTCTAAGGGGCTTTCATGTCGAACCAAAGGCAAAGGGGGGGCAGGCTTTTTGCAAGCTTAGTGTATTTCTGGAGTTCGCTGCATTAAGCTGCTGATTGTGATCTGCGCTAAATTTAGAGACGTGTGTTTTGACCAGAGTTCCTATGGTCATCTTTCTGTAACCCCTATTCACTATTAAGTACACTGTTTTTCTAGGGCCCTGGTGGTCTGTTAAAAAGTAGTGCACTATATAGGGAATTGGGTGCCCTTTGGGAAGCACTACCACCTGGGAAGTGTTGGAACATGTTCTTGGGCTAAAAGGCACGAGTATGGACTGAAGATGGTGGTGAAGAATGCCTTGTGAAAAAGCGTAGAAATTAATGTGCTTTATCGTTGATCTACTCACTCCTGGCCAAAATCATCCAAACTGGATAAAAACTCAAAACAACTTGTAAGGTTAGAGAATTTTATTAACATACTACTGACGCAGTCAACACCAAAACATGGCGTAGAGTTAAAACAGACAAAATGAAAAACCAACCTCTAAAAGAAAACTAATAGACTCTAAGACTGACACGGATGACCGTAAATAATAAAATGGGTAAAATCCCCAAAATCCAACAGTTTATAAGTAAACTATAAATTTACTTTTCTAGTTAGGGAATTTTTGTTAGAATTAATTATATATTTTTTTACGTATACTATTTATAAATATACTGAACAAAAAATATATAAATGCAACAGAATTGTAATGAAGTCATTTGGACCCTAATCTATAGATTCCACATGGCTGGGAATACAGATATGCATCTGTTGGTAACAATACATTTTTTTAAAAGTTTTTTTTAAAGTAGTGGCGTGAATCACAAAACCAGTCACTATCTGGTGTGACCACCATTTGTCTCGCGCAGCGCGTCACATTTCCTTCGCATAGAGTTGATCAGGCTGTTGATTGTGGCCTGTGATTGGACATACTGCCAATTTCTCTAAAATGATGTTGGAGGCTTATGGTAGGGAAATTAACATTCAATTCTCTGGCTACAGCTCTGATGGACATTACTGCAATCAGCGTGCCAATTGTCCGCTGTGGCATTGCGTTTTGTCAAAACCGCACATTTTAAAACTCTATCTTACTGTCCCCAGCACAAGATGCATCTTTGTAATGATTGTGCTGTTGAATCAGCTTCTTGATATACCACCCTGTTTGGTGGATAGATTATCTTGGCAAATAAGAAATGCACACTAACAGGGATGTAAACAAATTTGTGCACAATTTGAGACTATTTTTTCACGCTTGGAAAATTTCCGGGTTCCCCCCTAGCTCAATAAACATGGGACCAACACTTTACATATTGTGTTGTATATTTTTCTTTGGTGTAGAAAGCTGGTCAAATTAAAGATTTTGCTACTGTGGAAAGGACAATACCTGTGTATTTGTGGAAAAATCACCTTGATTAATTCTTTAGTCATATCCTAGTTGACCTATTTACTTATGGCCCTGCCTACTTCTGACAACTTTTTTTTATTAATTACATGAGCACAAAATATTCTGCTTTATTTGAAACCGCAAGCCAGACACAATTTAAACGGGCCTATGTGCCTTCAGAAAGTATTCATACCCCTTTACATATTCCACATTTTGTTACAGCCGGAATGAAACAATACTGACTTATTTTTTCTTTTCACCAATTTACTAACACTACCCTATAATGACAATGTAAAAACACCTTTTAAGACGTTTTTGCAAACATTGAAAATTAAATACGGATATCTAATTTACTTCAAATCAAATCAAATTTATTTATATAGCCCTTCGTACATCAGCTGATATCTCAAAGTGCTGTACAGAAACCCAGCCTAAAACCCCAAACAGCAAACAATGCAGGTGTAAAAGCACGGTGGCTAGGAAAAACTCCCTAGAAAGGCCAAAACCTAGGAAGAAACCTAGAGAGGAACCGGGCTATGTGGGGTGGCCAGTCCTCTTCTGGCTGTGCCGGGTAGAGATTATAACAGAACATGACCAAAATGTTCAAATGTTCATAAATGACCAGCATGGTCAAATAATAATAAGGCAGAACAGTTGAAACTGGAGCAGCAGCACAGTCAGGTGGACTGGGGACAGCAAGGAGCCATCATGTCAGGTAGTCCTGGGGCACGGTCCTAGGGCTCAGGTCCTCCGAGAGAGAGAAAGAAAGAGAGAATTAGAGAGCGCATATGTGGGGTGGCCAGTCCTCTTCTGGCTGTGCTGGGTGGAGATTATAACAGAACGTGGCCAAGATGTTCAAATGTTCATAAATGACCAGCATGGTTGAATAATAGTAAGGCAGAACAGTTGAAACTGGAGCAGGAGCATGGCCAGGTGGACTGGGGACAGCAAGGAGTCCTCATGTCAGGTAGTCCTGGGGCATGGTCCTAGGGCTCAGGTCCTCCGAGAGAGAGAAAGAAAGAGAAGGAGAGAATTAGAGAACGCACACTTAGATTCACACAGGACACCTGAATAGGACAGGAGAAGTACTCCAGATAAACAAACTGACCCTAGCCCCCCGACACATAAACTACTGCAGCATAAATACTGGAGGCTGAGACAGGAGGGGTCAGGAGACACTGTGGCCCCATCCGAGGACACCCCCGGACAGGGCCAAACAGGAAGGATATAACCCCACCCACTTTGCCAAAGCACAGCCCCCACACCACTATTTACTTAATTATTCATACCTCTGAGTAAGTACTAATCAAATCCAATCAAACTTTTTATTAGTCACTTACACATGGTTAGCCGATATTAATGTGAGTGTAGCGAAATGCTTGTGCTTCTAGTTCCAACAGTGCAGTAATATCTAACAATTCCCCAACTACCGAATACACACATCTAAAGGGATGAATGAGAATATGTACATATAAGTATATGGATGAGCCATGGGCGGCATAGGCAAGGTCCAGTAGACGGTATAAAATACAGTATATGAGTCAAAGACGTGTAAGGTTTTCCAAGTAGCAAAAAAAAAATGTTTCACCATTGCCCTTATTCACGGTTGCGATGGTGTTCTTCGGCTTGCAAGCCTCCTATTTCCTCTAAACAACAATGGTCATTATGGCCAAACAGTTTTATTTTTGTTTCATCAGACCAGAGGACATTTGTCCAAAAAGTACGATCTTTGTCCCCATGTGCAGTTGCAAACTGTAGTCTGTTTTTTTATGGCAGTTTTGGAGCAGTGGCTTCTTCCTTGCTGAGCGGCCTTTCAGGATATGTTGATATAGGACTTGTTTTACTGTGGATATAGATACTTTTGTACCTGTTTCCTCCACAGCATCTTCACAAGGTCCTTTGCTTTTGTTCTGGGATTGATTTGCACTTTTCACACCAAAGTACGTTCATCTCTAGGGGACAGAACACGTCTCCTTCCTGAACGGTATGACGGCTGCGTGGTCCCATGGTGTTTATACTTGTGTGCTATTGTTTGTACAGATGAACGTGTTACCTTCAGGCGTTTGGAAATTGCTCCTTGGGAACCAGATGTGGAGGTCTAAAAAAAAATGGCTGATTTCTTTAGATTTTCCCCTGATTTCAAGCAAAGAGACACTGAGTTTGAAGGCCTTGAAACCATCCACAGGTTCAACTCCGATTGACTCAAATTATGTCAATTAGTTTCATGATTACCATCATGTGATGTGCTTTAAAATGGCTTTTTACTTTTGTTATACTTAATGACATTGAAGCACAGAAGTCTGGACAAAAGTTAAAATATTTTTTAGATACAGTACGTCACCCATTATACTATATATTGTTGCAAACACTAACACAATTATGCCATGGGAGTTCATTTATATTTTCAATTTTAAAATTGCACAGGGTGGGGTTGAGACCCAGGGCCTCCAGCTTGATGAAGAGCTTGGAGGGTACTATGGTGTTAAATGCTGAGCTGTCGTCAATGAACAGCATTCTTACATGGGTATTCTTTTTGTCCAGATGGGATAGGGCAATGTGATGGTGATTCTGTCATCTGTGAACCAGTTGGGGCGGTATGCAAACTGAAGTGGATCTAGGGTGGCCGGTAAGGTGGCTGCGATATGATCCTTGACTAGCCTCTCAAAGCACTTTATGTTGACAGAAGTGAGTGCTCTAGGACGGTAGTACTTCAGTTCTTTGCCTTCTTGGGTACAGGAACAATGGTAGCCTTCTTGAAGCATGTGGGGACAACGGCCTGGGATAGTTAGCGATTGAATATGTCTGTATACACACCAGCTAGCTGGTCTGCGTATGCTCTGAGGATGTGGCCAGGGATGCCGTCTGGGCCAGCAGCCTTGCGAGGATTAACACATTTAAATGTTTTACTCACGTCAGCCATGAAGAAGAGAGGGGGGCACAGTCTTTGTTAGCAAGCCATTACGGTGGCACAGTATTATCCTCAAAGCGGGCAAAGAATGTGTTTTAGTTTGTCTGGAAGCGTGACGTCAGTGTCTGTGACGTGGCTGTTTTTGTAGTCCGTGATTTCCTGTGGACCCTGCCACATTTCTCGTGTCTGAGCCGTTGAATTACAATTCCACCTTGTCCCTGTACTGGCATTTCGCCTGTTTGATTGCCTTGCAGAGGGAATAACTACACTGTTTATATTCAACCATATTCCCAGACCTCTTTCCATGGTTAAATGCAGTGCATCGCACTTTAAGTTTAGTGCGAATGCGGCCATCCATCCACGTTTTCTGCTTAGGGTAGGTTTAATCGTCACAATGGTTAGCACCAATGCATTTCTTTATAAACGCACCCACCAAGTCAGCGTATAGGTCAATGTTGTTCTGAGGTTGACCAACATATTCCAGTCCGCGTGCTCAAAACAATTGTGAAGCGATGTTTCCTATTGGTCAGACCAGGGTTGAATGGTTCTCGTAACTGGTACATCCCGTTTGAGTTTCTGCCTATAAGACGGAACGAGCAAGATGGCGTGTGGTCAGATTTGCCGAATGGGAGAGCGGGGGGGGGGGGGGGGGGGGGGGGGGGGGGCTTTGTATGCGGAGTTAGAGTAGCAGTGGTCGAGAGAATAATCCCTGTGTGTCGTGCAATCAATATGCTGATAGCATGTAGGTAGCCTTGTTCTCAAATTTGCTTTGTTAAAATCCCCAGCAACAAATGCAGCCTCGGGATATATAGTTTACATAGTGTCCAGTGAAGTTGCTTGAGGGCCGTTCACTTGTGGGGGAACGTACACAGCTGTGACTATAACGGACGAGAATTCTCTTGGTAGGTGAAATGGCCGGCATTTAATTGTAAGGAATTCTAGGTCGGGTGAGCAGAAGGACTTGAGTTCCTGTATGTTGTTATGATTACACCAGGAGTTGTTAATCATAAAGCATACACCCCGCCCTTCCTCTTCCTAGAGATGTTTATTTCTGTCGGCGCGGTGCATGGAGAAGCCCGCTGGCTGAACCGATTCCGACAACATATCCCGAGAGAGCCATGTTTCTGTCTCTCTGGAAGGCAACCCTTGCTCGTATTTCGTCTACCTAGAGACTGGACATTGGCGAGTAGTATACTCTGGAACGATGTGCACGTCTACGGAGCCTGACCAGAAGGCCGCTCCGTCTGCCCCTTCTGCTGCGGCGGTGTTTTGGGTCGGCTACTGGGGATCAGATCCATTGTCCTGGGTGGTGTTCCGAACAGAGGATCCGCTTCGGGAAAGTCGTATTCCTGGTCGTAATGTTGGTAAGTTGACGTTGCTCTTATCCAATAGTTCTTCCCGGCTGTATGTAATCATCTTTGGCAGTGATTTTAAAGCTTTGAATGTTTGTGTAAGTCTCTTAGTGCTTTCCACACCTGGATTGTGCAACACTTGCCCATTTTATTATTTTTTAATTCCTCAAGGTCTGTCAAATTGGTTGTTGATCATTGCTAGACAACCATTTCAGGTTTTGCCAGGATATTTAAGTCAACTGTAACTTGACCACACGTCTTGGTAAGCAACTGCACTGTAGATTTGACCTTTTAGGTTATTGCCCTGCTGAAAGGTGAATTCATCTCCCAGTGTCTGTTGGAAAGCAGACCGAATCAGGTTTTCCGCTTGGATTTTACCTGTGTTTAGAGCTTTATTGCTTTCTCTTTTTTATCTTGAGAAACTCAAGTCCTTTACGATTACAAGCATACCCATAACATGATGCAGCAACCACTATGCTTGAAAATATGGAGAGTGGTACTCGGTAAAGTGTTGTTTTGGATTTGCCTTAAACACAACTCTTTGTATTCGGGACAAAAAGTGAATTGCTGTGCCACATGTTTTGCAGTATTACTTGAGTGCCTTGTTGCAAACAATGCATGTTTTGGAATATTTTTTATTCTGTGCAGGCTTTGTTCTTTTCACACTGTCAATTAGGTTAGTATTATGGAGCAATGTTGTTAATCCATCCTCAGTTTCTCCTATCACAGCCATTTAAATTGTAACTGTTTTAATGTCACCATTGGCCTCATGGTGATAACTTCAACATTAATAACTTCAACATGCTTAAAGGGATATTTAATGGCTGTTTTTTTTAAACAACCAATTGGAAAACCTACCTGGTCTTTGTGGTTGAATCTGTTTGAAATCCACTGATCGACTTAGGGACCATACAGAGAATTGTATGTGGGGGGTACAGAGATGAGGCATTCATTCAAAATCATGTTTAACACCATAATTGCACACAGTCCATGAAACTTATTATGTGACTTGTTAAGCACATTTTTACTCCTGAACAAATTTAGGCTTGCAATATCAAAGGGGTTGAATACTTACTGACTCAAGACATTTCAGCTTAAAATGTTTATTTGCAAAGAATTTGGATAACATGGTAACAATTTGACATTATGGGGTATTGTGTAGGCCAGTGACGAAAAAAATCTTAATTTAACCCATTTTAAATTCAGGCTGCAACACAAAGTACGTAAAATCGAGGGGTGTGAATACTTTCTGAAGCACTGTATATAATGAATTCGGAGGAGGGAAGTTATTTTAAATATTAAAGCATTGGATCTCTTACTAAAGGCTCTAGTCATACAAAAACTATACTTAAATCTGAACTGGTTCTCAAGCAGAATGTAAGAATGTCTCATCCTATGTTCAAAAATGACCTTTTCCCCTTCATCCAGATAGCCTCTCACTTTTGGTTATTTGAAGATAACTTAATCTATAAAATATATCAATTTTTATAACAAGCCATAGAAAGCTGGTTGCAATTTCAGTTTGAGCCACAAGAAAAGGCAGAAATATTTGAACAAATATTATGGTTAAACTCAAATATACAAATTTATAAAGAAAAAAGACAGACATTTGGAGGATGATGTTTGTACATATAAATAGGACTGGTGGAGTTATTACACATGCAGCTCTATCAAAAAGTATATCCAACTGATTGCAGCATTACCTCAAACGGAGGAGGCAAGTGTGAAGGGGAGAAGTTAAGGAACTTCTTTCAGCCCTGCATTAAAGACCAAAATTGTGATAAAGTATACCAGTTTCATTTAATGACCAAAACATGTAGAGATGTGCCATACAGGTTGCAAAACAGTTAGGAGATTTTCAATGTACCGATTCTACGGCACATTGTTTATGACTTATACACAATACAATGGCAGATTCAAAACGTAGTTTTCAATTTAAATTATACAACTACCTTGAAACCTATAGAATTTTTATTTATTTATTAGACCTTTATTTAATAAGCAAGTCGGTTAAGAACAAATTCTTATTTTCAATGACGGCCTAGGAACATTGGGTGTTCAGGGGCAGAACGACAGATTTGTTTGTACCTTGTCAGCTCGGGGGTTTGAACTTGCAACCTTCCGGTTACTAGTCCAACGCTCTAACCACTAGGCTACCCTGCCGCCCCAGAATGTTATTTGTATGGCGGATACAACTAACCCATCTCTGCACATTTTTTCTGAGAAGAGACCGTATCATTAGATCACTTGTTTAGGTATGTGGCTTGTTTTTGGTCGCAAGTTCAGGAATGGCAAAATTGCAACATTTACTTGGAGCTAACGCTGCAAGTAGCATGACTGGGTGATTTTGAAAAGTCCTCGTCAATTGATCAGTAATAGAATACTCACAGCAAAAATGTTTCTTTAATTTACAATCTGTAGAAACTATTAGAATGGAAAAGTTAACAACTTTTAGTGGAACAAATGTCAGTAAGAAATCAAAACTGGATGGTCTTCAGACATAGATGGGAGGAGTTGAGGGTAGCTGAACGCTGGGACTAAAAACAAAATATAACTAATGTAAAATATACTGCCGTAAAATGTATATATTATGTACTCTTCAAATAAAAATGTCCCCTTTTCAGCACCTTGTCTTTCAAAGATAATTAGTGAAAATCCAAATAACCTCACAGATGTTTATTGTAAAGGGGTTAAACACCATTTCCCATGCTTGTTCAGTGAACCATAAACAGTTAATGAACATGCGCCTGTGGAGCGGTCATTAAGACACTAACAGCTTACACACGGTAGGCAATTAAGGTCAGGTATGAAAACTTAGGACACTAAAGAGGCCTTTCTACTGCCTCTGAAAAATGCCAAAAGAAAGATGCCTGGAGTCCCTGCTCATCTGCGTGAACGTGCCTTAGGCATGCTGCAAGGAAGCATGAGGACTGCAGATGTGGCCAGGGCAATAAATTGCAGTGTCCGTACAATCTCAACGCTGTGCGTTACAGTGAAGACATCCTCCTCCCTCATGTGGTAGCCTTCCTGCCGGCTCATCCTGACATGACCCTCCAGCATGACAATGCCACCAGCCATACTGCTCGTGATTTCCTGCTAAACTGAAATGTCAGTGTTCTGCCATGGCCAGCGAAGAGCCCAGATCTCAATCCCATTGAGCATGTCTGGGACATGTTGGATCGGAGGGTGAGGGCTAGGGCCATTCCTCCAGAGACGTCCGGGAACTTGTAGGTGCCTTGGAAGAATGGGGTAGCAACTCACAGCAGGACCTGGCAAATCTGGTGCAGTCCACGAGGAGGGGATGCACTAAAGTGCTTAATGCAGCTGGTGGCCACACCAGATACTGACTTTTGTTTTTGACTCCCCTCTTTGTTCAGGGACAGACACATTGTTCAATTTCTGTTAGTCACATGTCTGTAGAACTTGTTCAGCTTGTCTGAGTTGTTGAATCGTATGTTCATTGAAATATTTACACATGTAAAGTTTGCTGAAAATAAATGCAGTCAACAGATGGGGAACGTTTCTTAAGCTGGAAGTAGAAGCCTACGTGTTGTTGTCCATTTAGTTTACTCCAATTAGGGGAGAGGTGGTAAGGCCAGGGAGAAATAATAAAGAAACATTTATTACAAAATAAAATTTGGGGAATTTGAAAGGATACATATAATTACATTGTTAGATCACACAATTTATCTGCAATATATTAAAGCTGGTCTACCACCTAAAACATATTTTTTTTAAATAAGTTGATTATTTTTTGTTTACTTCAACCTGTCTTCTCTATCACAGCTTTCAGTTTGGATACAGAGCAGCCGGACTACGACCTGGATTCAGAGGATGAGGTGTTTGTGAATAAGCTGAAGAAGAAGATGGAGATCACCTCTCTGCAGTTTGAGGACATGATCGACCGGCTGGAGAAAGGCAGTGGCACGCAGGTACTTTACCAAACGACAATGCTGAAGGCAGTTCTCTCAGAAAATGGGACGTATGCCAGTGTTTATCAAACCTTTTGTCGACTACCTTTCTGCTTATTTGATAATAAAAAAGTTGAAAGGCTTGAGTACTAGAAAGAACAGTGTGACTAAATGTGTGTTGTCTGCTCAGCTGGTGAACCTGCAGGAGGCTAAGCTGCTGCTGAAGGAGGATGACGAGCTGATCAAGGAGGTGTTTGACTACTGGACCAGGAAGAGGAAAAACTGTAAGAGCAGTTCTCTCATCCCCACGGTGAAGCAGGAGAAGAGGGACGGATCTAGCACCTCAGACCCCTACGTGGCCTTCCGCAGGAGGACCGAGAAGATGCAGACTAGAAAGGTGAGCCACGTCCTAGGTAGGATGACGGAACTGAACAAGGGCTGCATTCAAGTATTATAAACCATTTCACTTTCAGAAAGGTGTCCTTTTCACAGGGCATTGCAACCCAGGGCATGGTTGAGGGAATGTTCTTACCCACCTTTCTGTATTCACTAGTGTGTAATTTAGCCATGAACTATTCTCAGGAAGTGACAGTATAGCAGAGAACCCAGTTAACATTTTAAAGTAGGAAAATGCCTAACTTAAATGCTGCTCCCATGCTTTATTCCTGCACCAACATAAATGTTAACATCTAACTTGTGTCTGCAGAACCGTAAGAACGACGAAGCTGGGTATGAGAAGATGCTGAAACTGCGGAGGGATCTGAGCCGAGCCGTCACTATTCTGGAGATGATTAAGAGGAGGGAGAAGAGCAAGAGAGAGCTGCTCCACCTCACCCTGGAGATTGTAGAGAAGAGGTGATTTATATTTTTATCTTTTATTCATATGAATGAGGGAGACTGAGGTCATCACCGTGAGAAAAGAATGGATAACTTTGTAATCAAAACCCCACCATTTCTCTCTGGGATTTAGTTAATGGATTTTTCTGCTGTTGTGGATTATGAATGAATTGTCCCCGAAATCAATGAAACTGTTATTTTCTCCGCGATTGTAGCAGACTATGAACTGAAACGTTTTTTAATTTATTTTTTACAAACCGGCCATTTTTTTTTTTTTTTTAAACCGGCCATTTTGTATCTGTGGCAATCTGCAGTAGCCTGTCTGGTTGATTAAAACTGCTATGTTTGTTCAAAAAAAGATGTGCTAATACCCATCATACAGGAAGCGTCCCAAATGGCACCTTATTCCCTAGTACTCTATGGGCCCTGGTCAAAAGTAGTGCACAGGATAGGGAATATGGGAAGCATCCTGTATGGTGGTATTAGCATGTTTTTTTTTTAAGGAGACAGGCTCTGCTGCTCATTAATTGGCAACATCGTTCAGTGCTCTGTTTTGCATGCATTATCAAATAGAGTTCACCTTATTTTTGCAGTAAGGTCGAAGCAATGATCTCATTGCCTTGACTCGTTACACTGCTGCCCATTAAAAAAGAATGGCATCGTCAGCACAGAATGGAATAGAATAAGCTAGGTTTACTGTTGGTTAGTTGCGTATTATATTTCTTAATACTTATTTTGGGGGTTGTTGTTCCCTTGTGGAGCAGTCTATAATGCGTGCCAAATGGCAGCCTATTTCCTATATAGTGCTACTTTTGAAGAAGGCACATTGGGCTCTGGACAAAAGTAGTGCACTATATCGGAAAAAGGGTGCCATTTGGGACTTAATTATCCAAATATCACGTATTAGAATGGAATAGATTTCATCTGAAAGTAGCTGTCACTGACTTCAGACTCTGATTTGTAGTGCTTCTGATTTGTAGTGACATTGCAATTTCCGCCTGTTATCAGCCTGGTGGTTCCTTTTATTCCTATGGTTTTATTTTTACTTAGTGATATTGGGATATTCTATTTTTGATGGGAGATGTTTTGCACTCATGCTAAAAGGTGTGACAGTGGCATGGCAGAGACACAGGTAGCTAACTTCCTTCACTGTACTTTCCTGGTCATTTTCTCAAATTTAGAAATGGTGTAGCCTATCCACATCTAGTAACCCGCAGGTGCAGAGTATGAAAAGTGAAGTCATAAAAAAAGATGGCACACTTTTATTGTGCAATGTTTTTGACCCAAAACGGTCTTTCTCCGAGTCTTTCTTAATCAAGCCCCCTTTATCTCCGTATGTCTTTCCCAGGAACGGTATGCCTGACTACGGCAGTGAGGTGATGGCTGAGGCCCTGGCCCAGAGGGCTCTGGTGAAGCCAATCTACACGATACCCATCATTCCCCTCTCCAACAGCAACCAGTACCGCCACCAAGACCACATAGACATGAAGGACTACAAAACGAAGGTAAGAGACACGGGGCATAAAATGTACTTTTTTGTCCACCAGCCAAGAAAATTAGACCAACTGTTTAGCCTGTGTGCAACGCTTCTAAAAATGAATTTTTCACTCAGCTCTTCACACGTGCATAACCCCCAGCCAGGCAGGCAGTGTTGCAGCTCGAGGAAGGCTATATAGAATTTGAAGTTTAATGTTGTGCAATTATTTTACCAGCTATGAACCAGAACTGAAAATTATATAAAAACAGCAACTGCAGCATTTTATTTTACGATATACAGTTGAAGTTGGAGGTTTACGTACACTGGAGTCATTAAAACTAGTTTTTCAAACAGTTTCACAAATTTCTTGTTAACAAACTATAGTTTTGGCAAGTCGTTTAGGACATCTACTTTGTGCATGACACAAGCAATTTTTCCATCAATTGTTTACAGATTATTTAACTTATAATTCAATGTATCACAATTCCAGTGAGTCAGAAGTCTACATACACTAAGTAGACTGTGCTTTTTAACAGCTTGGAAAATTCCAGAAAATGTCATGGCTTTAGAAGCTTCTGATAGGCTAATTGAGTCAATTGGAGTTGTACTTGTGGATGTATTTCAAGGCCTAACTTCAAACTCAGTGCCTCTTTACTTGATATCATGGGAAAATCAAAAGAAATCACGCCCAAAAGTTGTAGACCTCCACAAGTCTGGTTCATCTTTGGGAACAATTTCCAAATGCCTGAAGGTACCACGTTCATCTGTGCAAACAATTGCACTGAAGTATAAACACAATGGGACCATGCAACCGTCATAACATTCAGGAAGGAGACGTGTTCTGTCTCCTAGAGATGAACGTACTTTGGTGCGAATAGTGCAAATCAATTCCAGAACAACAGCAACGTTATCTATATCCACAGTAAAACAAGTTCTATATCGACATAACCTGAAAGGCCGCTCAGCATGGAAGAAGCCACTGCTCCAAAAGCGCCATAAAAAAGCCAGACTACAGTTTGCAATTGCACATGGGGACAAAGATCGTGCTTTTTGGACAAATGTCCGCTGGCCTGATGAAACAAAATAGAACCGTTTGGCCATAATAACCATTGTTATGTTTGGAGGAAAAGGAGGAGGCTTGCAAGCCGAAGAACGACATCCCAACCGTGAAGCACGGAGTTGACAGCATCGTGTTGTGGGGGTGCTTTGCTGCAGGAGGGACTGGTGCACTTCACAAAATAGATGGCATGACGAGGACGGAAAAGTATGTGGATATATTGAAGCAACATCTCAAGACATCAGTTAAAGTTAACGCTTGGGTCTTCCAAATGGACAATGACCCCAAGCATACTTCCAAAGTTGTGTCAAAATGGCTTAATGACAACAAAACCAAGGTATTGGTGTGGCCATCACAAAGCCCTGATCTAATCCCATAGAAAATTTGTGGGCAGAACTGAAAAAGCATGTGCGAGCAAGGAGGCCTACAAACCAGACTGTTACACCAGCTCTGTCAGTAGGAATGGGCCAAAATTCACCCAACTTATTGTGGTTAGATTGTGGAAGGGTCTACCTGAAACGTTTGACCGAAGTTAAATAATTTAAAGGCAATGCTACTAAGTACTAATTGAGTGTACGTACACTTCTGACCCACTGGGAATGTGATGAAAGAAATAAAGCTGAAATCATTCTCTACTTTTATTCTGACATTTCACATTCTTAAAATAGTGGTAATCCTAACTGACCCAAGATAAGGAATTTTTACAAGGATTAAATGTCAGGAATTGTGATAAACTGAGTAAATGTATTTGGCTGAGGTGTATGTAAACTTCTGACTTCAACTGTAAATGTGGTCATACTTTACTACTTTTATTCACAAATGCAAGTGAATTACTCACACGGTGGAGCCCTGACCACCCGACAGCGTGGCTGGTGAAATAGACACCTTACCTTCCCAATGCCAAAATTGACCCGGAGGTGGCAGTGTTCATTTTAGGCCCTCAAGATGCAGATGTTCCCATAGTTGTTGAATTGATAAGGAGACTGAAAAGCATTATGGCATCTTCAGTAACAGCTTTACTATTCTGAACAAAAACATGAACGCAACCATGTCAGATTTCTGACATTTGCGTTATTTCATACAAGGAAATCAGTCAATTGAAACGCATAAATTAGGCCCTAATCTATGAATTTCACACGACTGGGAATGCAGATATGCATCTGTTGGTCACAGATATCTTAACATCAGAGGTAGGGGTTTTGCTCAGAATACCAGTCAGTATCTGCCGTGACCACCATTTGCCACTTGCAGCATGGCACCTCTCCTTTGCATAGAGTTTATTGTGGCCGGTGGAATGTTATCCCACTTTTAGACGGCTGTGCAAAGTTACTGGATATTGTCAGGAACTGGACGCTGTTGTACACGTCAATCCAGAGCATCCCAAACATGCTTGATGGGTGACATGTCTGAGTATGTAGGCCATGAAAGAACTGGGACATTTTCAGCTTCCAGGAATTGTGTACAGAGCCGTGCGACCATAACATGCTGAAACATGAGGTGTTGGCGGCGGATAAATGGCACGACAATGGGCCTCAGGATCTCATCAATTCAGGGCACTCTACCAAATAGCTCATTTGAAACCACTTGTCAGAGGAAGAATTAATCTCAGCTTTGTTTTTGTGAGTCACAGGGGTAGGGGATTTGTGTGTGTGTGTGAAAGGGAAGGTGCACACAACACTGAAGATTAGAAGGAGAAGATACCAAAAAGACAACATGAGAACAAGAGGATGTAAACGCTTATAAAAAATACTTGCTTCATGCGATACAGACATTTTGGAAATAATTCAATATATTGCCCAGCCCCAAGGTACATATCGAATCATCTTGAAATTGAAAGATGCACATCCCTACTACTTATCACTGGGTGATGAGCGACTCTATTGTTTCTATCCCACCCTCATCCGTTGATGTAACGCTGACCCTCCACATTCCGAGTCCAAACCCCGCTGTCCCTTTGCTTTCGTCCTTCCATTGTTTTGACTTATGACACACCCTGCTCCCCCGTATTGTAGCATTTCTCCCTGCCTTTTCCCCCTTGGGTTGAAGGAGAGTTCAGTTCACTAACCCTCAGCAGTGGTGTGTGTGTGGGTGGGTCTGGTCAGGGAGAGGCACCATCCGTCTGGGCAGAAGGATATGGCACATGCCTCGCCCACCATCTGCATATCAATGAGCCTTACCTCCCTACACTTCTGTTTCTAAATGGTTCTCCCCATCACAGCACCACCTCTAAGAAATTCTACAGGGCTCAGACACATTTCTGTTGCTCGTGAATTAAATGGACCATTAATTAGTCTTCTATATTCTTCCAGCCAGAGAAAACTGAAGTGGTCCGAATGAAGAGGAAGTACGAGAAGAAGCCTAAGATTCCTCTGCTCTCTGCACCCCAACACTCTGGCCCCTCTGTGTTCAACCCCAAGGACCTCAACCAGTACGACTTCCCCAGCTCTGACGACGAACCCTTTTCCCAGGTGAACTCATAAATAACACTGCTGGTGGCGATGAGTGATGCGTCCTAAATGGCTCCATATACCTTATTGATTTACTGTTTACGAAATGGGATGCCATTTAGGGCATAGATGATGGTAGTGAAGGCGATGGTGTTAAGTATCGGTCTGTATTTGGTGGTAGTAGTAGCTGCTGCAGTAGTAGTAGTAGCTGTAGTTGTAGAACTAGTAGTGGTAGAAGTAGAACTAGTAGTGGTAGAAGAAGAACAAGTAGTGGTAGAAGAAGAACTAGTAGTGGTAGAAGAAGAACTAGTAGTAGTGGTAGAAGAAGAACTAGTAAATGGCATATATTATTATTTATTATAGTGGTGGTAGAAGAAGAACTAGTAGTGGTGGTAGAAGAAGAACTAGTAGTGGTGGTAGAAGAAGAACTAGTAGTGGTGGTAGAAGAAGAACTAGTAGTGGTGGTAGAAGAAGAACTAGTAGTGGTGGTAGAAGAAGAACTAGTAGTGGTGGTAGAAGAAGAACTAGTGGTGGTGGTAGAAGAAGAACTAGTGGTGGTGGTAGAAGAAGAACTAGTGGTGGTGGTAGAAGAAGAACTAGTGGTGGTGGTAGAAGAAGAACTAGTGGTGGTGGTAGAAGAAGAACTAGTAGTGGTGGTAGAAGAAGAACTAGTAGTGGTGGTAGAAGAAGAACTAGTAGTGGTGGTAGAAGAAGAACTAGTAGTGGTGGTAGAAGAAGAACTAGTAGTGGTGGTAGAAGAACTAGTAGTGGTGGTGGAGGAAGAACTAGTGGTGGTGGAGGAAGAACTAGTGGTGGTGGAGGAAGAACTAGTGGTGGTGGAGGAAGAACTGGTGGTGGTGGAGGAAGAACTGGTGGTGGTGGAGGAAGAACTGGTGGTGGTGGAGGAAGAACTGGTGGTGGTGGAGGAAGAACTGGTGGTGGTGGAGGAAGAACTGGTGGTGGTGGAGGAAGAACTGGTGGTGGTGGAGGAAGAACTGGTGGTGGTGGAGGAAGAACTGGTGGTGGTGGAGGAAGAACTGGTGGTGGTGGAGGAAGAACTGGTGGTGGTGGAGGAAGAACTGGTGGTGGTGGAGGAAGAAAAACTGGTGGTGGTGGAAGAAAGTAGTAGTAGTGGTGGTGGAAGAAACTAGTAGTAGTGGTGGTGGAAGAAACTAGTAGTAGTGGTGGTGGAGGAAGAAGTAGTAGTGGTAGTGGTGGTGGAGGTGGAAGTAGTGGTGGTGGAAGAAGAAGTGGTGGTGGTGGTGGAAGAAGAAGAAGAACTAGAATCTCTAGTAGTGGTAGAATAACTAAGTTGGGGACATGATCACAATCGTGGCTGTTGTCTAGGTAGCCAGCCACATTGTTCTTATGGTCTCTGCCTCTTAATGTAACTCACCCATTCCCCCTCTGCGTTTATGTTTAGATCCATTCATGTTCCTCGGAGGCAGAGGAGGAGAATGACCCAGATGGCTGCTTTGTGTTCCGGAGGAAGGCCGGCTGTCAGTACTATGCTGTGAGTAGAGTAGCTGCCTGCCCTCCTGTAACTCAACTGCTCTATTTATAGCCCTTACGGCGCTCTCTCGGACGGCCAGCCACACACAGCCAGGGTTGCCACTGGTCCTGCTGCTTTTTTATCTTCCACATTCTGCTGGCCACACCAATGCCCTTCTGACGGAGCTTTCCTCCTTTGTCTCGAACTATCTTCTCTCGCTCTCCTCTCTCTCCCTGTCTCAGTCTCGCCTGGACCAGAGTGGTAACTGGCCATGGGTCAGCCCGTCGGAGGGCGGTTTGGGGGACCCTCGTTTCCGCTACTGTCTCACGTCTCTAACGGTACCCCGGCGCTGCGTAGGGTTGGCACGGCGGCGCACGGGCAGAGGGGGCAGGTGAGTTCAGGCGCCCTTATTGCTCCCTAATTTGTGTCCTAGATGGCACCCTATTCCAAATGTAATGCTGCACTTTTGAGTTCAGGTCTATTTAGGACAGGGAGTTCCCAACCTTTTTTCCTCTAGGGCCCCAACTCACGTTTGACAAAATTGTTGTTTGAAACACATTTGCTGCAATTCTATGTAATTTAACAAGACTCATTACACTTTTTCAATTCAATTATGATGATGATAATAATATACATGGATAAAGAAATTAAAATCTGGACCCTATTTCCTCGAACATTATTCCGCTATCAAATGTTTTATGGTCATTTACATGAACCTTCTTTGTAACTATACGTATTCTCTGGTACAGAAAGTGATTTGAACAATTGACGGCGACAGTCACACATTGTATTGTATAAGATTACTTTCCAAGCAAAGTCCAATAATCCAAATTTGTAGCTCGGCGTCTGAATTTTAGAGGTATTCCGGATGTGCATCAGTTGAATCTTCCTCTTTTTTAATGCTTGTTTCTAGCCTAAACCATCGTGGTTTAATGTGTCGTTTTAGATTGAAATAAACAATCGTTTTTAAATGTATTTTTACAATTATTGTTACCCTTCAAATCAAGGGAAGTCCCTCCCTTGATTTCGGAACCTCTGGTTTAGGAGATTACGTTTAGCTGGCGACTGTTTCTCGTGCGTGCCCACACGAGAGATATTGGAATCAACTATCAGGTATTTGAGGAAGGCTAGAACTATAGTACCCTCATAGTGTGATATGCAATTACAGCTGCAAAATGTAATCACACTTATACCAGCTGCCTGGGGTTCTGAATATATATCCAGAACTTACCGTCTTGTGTTTTAGGAAGATGAGTCTATAACTGCATCCCAAATGTAACACTATTCCCTATACAGTGTACTACTTTTGACCAAATGGCAACCTATTTTCCACCAATGGTCCTCCCTCAAAAGTAATGCACTATGTAGGGAATAGGGTGCCGCATCAGTCTTATCAATAAAGTGATTTAGGGTATGTTAACAGTTAGCCGCCAAAAAGACATGTTTATGGGTTGATTTGCGTTATTTCGTTTAATTAAATACTGTAGGTGTCAGAATTTAACATCTGGTCACTCATAAAACTGGAACAGTGTCACGTTCCAAAAAATGTACAATGAGTTTAGTTAGAAAGTGACTTGTGTTTAACGTCAATTAATGGCTTATAGTGTCTAGTGGAGTTGTTCCCAAACTGAGGGGATCCACCACCATCAGTCTGCTGCTCTCTCCCTCCACTGAGACCGACCATCAGATGCAGGCACCATCAGCTCAGTAATATTAAAGCCATTTAAAAATGGCTTTTTAAAAAATGTTATTACCTTGACTAGCCGGTACCCCCCTCATCATTGATATTTTGTTAACAAATATATATATATATATATATATTTAGAAAAGTACATGTTTTACTTTAGTTTATTTAGTAAATATATTCTTAACTCTATTTTCTTTAAAAGTGCATTGTTGGTTAAGGGCTTGTAAGTAAGCATTTCACGCTAAAGTCTACGCCTGTTTGTTTTCGGCGCATGTGACATACATTTTTTTTTAAATGTATACTCAGCTGTGCGACATGTAATACAACAACGGATCTATTACTGGTGTGATCATATAGCCTAACTCAAATGTTGAAATGTGTACAGTACCAGTCAAAAGTTTGGACATACCTACTCATTCCAGGGTTTTTCTTCATTTTTACTATTTTCTATATTGTAGAAATATAGCAACGGCGTCAAAACTATGAAATAACACGCATGGAATCATCTGGTAACCAAAAAAGTGTTAAACATATCTAAATATATTTGAGCTTCTTCAAAGTAACGAAACTGACTCATGAAGACCGCCACAGGAAAGGAAGACAGTTACCTCTTCTGCAGAGGATAAGTTAATTAGTTAACTGCTCCTCAGATTGCAGCCCAAATAAATGCTTCACATAGCTCAAGTAACAGACACATCTCAACATTAACTGTTCAGAGGAGACGGTGTGAATCAGGCCTTCATGGTTGAATTGCTTCAAAGAAACCACTACTAAAGGCCACTAATAATAATAAGAGACTTGCTTGGGTCATGAAACAAGAGCAATGGAGATTAGACCGGTGGAAAACTGTCCTTTGGTTCCAACCACCGTGTCTTTGAGACACAATCACCCAATTGAGATGGTTTTGGATGTTGGACCACAGAGTGAAGGACAAGCAACCAACAAGTGCTCAGCATATGTGGTAACTCATTCAACACTGTTGAAAAAGCATTCCAGGTGAACCTAGTTGAGAGAATGCCAAGAGTGTGCAAAGCTGTCATCAAGCCACTTTCAATGCAACATACTGAAACAAAACAAACTATGCAAGAGATTTTGTTGTCGGCAGAACGGTTCGGAGTTGGATTCTACACAGACCTTTGCGGCATGAACAACCTGCAGTTGGAGAATATGCTTATATACCATTGCCATATGTGGATCTGTGCTATTTACTCTGAACTGGACTGTTTACGACATGAGTAGATGCTCCTGTTTTAAGGTTAAAGCGTGTTCTGCGTGTAGTCATTTGCGCACATTTTGTTCATATCCTTTGCTAGTTAGTGAGTTATTAGCCAGGTAATTTATAGTTGGCTATAGGGGAGTAAGTGATTTCCCAAGAAAGCACAAAATGTGTACCTTTCTAGACATCTTTGAAACGCAAGTCAGGTAAAGAGCTTTATTTATTTTAATATGGGTCAGTGTTGTATTTTGAGACGGGCTTGAATAAGCTAAGTAGCCAATAGGGAGAGAGTAGTATAATTTCTGATTCTCTAATAATGGTATGGGAATAATGTGGTTTATTTTAAGTGGTTTCTTGCATCAAACACAACCTATTCAGTTGTCCCTTTTTTCTGAAGCACAAGTGGATAAACAAGTTTTTCTTTTTTTATTCAAAAGTCTGATGGAAAGCCTACATTGAAAACCACACATTGGCTGCTACTATAGGTTGAATTATAGAACAGCTATTTCCATGTTACTATGTTATGGGATTCATTTTCTCCAGAGTTTTTGATGGTAAGCCTACGTTATGATGAAATAGCCACAGTAGCCTACATGGCCACTGTTAAAACTGTAACTTAAAGTGGGTATAGCCACAGTGATCATAGTAAATGTGTGTTGGAAGTTGCACAGAATTTTCACAAGCTCACGTTTGTGCTCAGCAGACCTGAAATTTGCTCAGTGCCGGAAACAATTAGATGGATACATTGCTACTCCCCCAGACAAAAAATACACTACATGACCAAAAGTATGTGGACACTTCCTCGCCGAACATCTCATTCCAAAATCATGGGCGTTAATATGGAATTGGTCCCCCTTTTGCTGCTGTAATATCCTCTACTCTTCTGGGAAGGCTTTCCATTAGATGTTGGAACATGCATGGACTTGCTTCCATTCAGCCATGAGCATTAATGAGGTTGGGCACTGATGTTGGGTGATCAGGCCTGACTCCCAGTTGGCATTCCAATTCATCCCAAAGGTGTTCGATGGGTTTGAGTGAGATCAGGGCTCTGTGCAGGCCAGTCAAGTTCTTCCATACTGATCTCGACAAACCATTTCTACGTAGACCTCGCTTTGTGCACAATGACATTGTCATGCTGAAACAGGAAAGGGCCTTCCACAAACTGCCACAAAGTTGGAAGCACAGAATCATCTAGAATGTCATTGTATGCTGTAGCATACTTTGAGCCGTGTAGCATACTTTTAGCCATGTAGAGTATATATTTTTTTTAAGAAACTCTGTCCGGCTTTCAACTTACTCTTGAAAGTTGTAATAGTAGGATGCACAAGGTGCAATTTTGAAATTGGGTAGACCATAACCAGTTTTCATCTTGCCATGTCAGTCAGTGCACACCTTAGCGAGCTATTTATAACTTGTCAGAAATGTCCAGATCAACTGGCCCATGTCAGATAACGTTTTTAGCTACGTTTTTTAGCCCATAGATTTTTAATGTTTGCGTCGCTTAAATATCATATGAATACACATTAGACATGACTCTCCACCAACAAGAGGGGTGTTGTTCATTAACAGTACTTGTGCCTATAGAAATAGATGTGGTGTCTGCGCATGCATGATATGTTCCCTGTTGCTGGAGGGGGACCTGAGTGGAAGTTTGAACACCTGGTCTCTACAACCAGAGCGGAGACACGTTACTAAGGGACGCAGACTGTAGCAGCCAGTGTTGCAGACTATTTTTCAGATAATCACTAAATGACGTTTTGCCGTTGCCCCGATGATGCCACAGCACCAATTTGCCTTGCTGAAGCCCAACTGCGGTCCCCTCACCTGGCACCCCCCCCTCAGCTTGTGCTTCTTTACCCGTGTGTGTGCCGTTGCTGTGACATCTGTTTCATAGACAGCTTTTCCCACTCTCGTTTGCAGCAGAATTGAGTGGGGAAACTCGCAAAATGTTTTCAAAACCATAGAAATCCTCTGTCAAAACTCTCCAAAGGCAACCTATCCTAATTCTTGCATGTTTAGATTTCCTATCTTTCTCTTGCATGTTCAGATTTCCCCACTAAGTTTCTAACGGAGATGTTTATCTCTGTCACATGAACCTGCTTGCACCAGGTGCATCTTTTTTAGAACACTGTTTTCCCACACTGTCGGAAATGCAATGTATTACATTGTCTACTTCATAACAGTAGTTTAGTTGCATGTTTAATAATGAGAAAATAGACTAGCTATTGTCAAGTTTTTTTTTTAGCTAGTTATGAAAAATATTCATTCCTTGTACCCATGCGTAGTTTTTTGGGGTTGTCGCATAATTTTACTGGAACTAGTTTAACCATTTGTTAACCTGTCAATGGGGGTCGCTTAGTAGGCAACAAAATTGACTGTAATTTGCGTCCCGACTGTGATTTGTAAAGAGTGTCTTAATGATTATGTTTCAGGCTGTTACTGGACAGAGCACACACAGACCTGGACAGCATTTTCCACAGCCTGGACTCGGACCCCGAAACCGAACCACTTCAAGACTCATCTTCCACAAGCTCTCCTCTCCGCAACGTAGAGCCAGCCAGTACCTCAGACGCCAATACCTCAGACCGAACCAATACTTCCAACAACCACCACCCCTCCTCCATCCCCTCTTTGTCGTCATCTGTGGACCTCAGTGAGATTCTTTTGAACATTAAGTCGTGCCGCTGGAGGCACTTTAGGCCTCGGACACTATCCCATCACCCCCTGGGTGGAGGCGACATCTCACGCTATAGAGGATTTAACCGGACTACATCCTCGGGACATAGCAAGCTCCTTGGGAGTGGAGTTAACACCCGACCCTGCACTGGCCCTGGAGCTACCCCCGTCACCGGTGAGTTAGTCCACTGTCCTGTGCTGGAGCACTCATCCCTACCTAAGGAGATTTATGCTAGTATTCAGGCATCAGGTAGCCTGCTTGAGAGTACTGAGTACTTTGTTTCTGTCACTCACTACTTTGCTTTACGCAATGCAGGTATAGGCCTAGCGGTGCATGCTAATTTGCTTCTGATTCCTGAATGTAAATGGGATTGACCCCAGCCCTGTGATGGGGTGTGTTTCTGACATTCTGTTTTGACTTTTAAATATAACGAATAGTAGAGACAACCTGATCCTAGATTAGCGTTCCTACTCTGAGATGCTTTTGATCCAGGGCCCATACGACTTTGGTATATAAAAAAAATGTGCACAATAAGGGGAAAGGGGTGCCGCATTCCACCCTCTTGCATTAGGGCACTATGTCGATGTTATGCAGGATACACATTCTCTTTTTAGAAATTATCTTTAGATTGTAAAGAGTTTGTCAGGCAGGTAAAGGAGGTGGTTGTTTTGACCTTGTTACACGATCATAATCTCTTGAATAGTTTTTCTGTTCTGGAAGAGCTATGAAGGTTTAGTGGGAAAAATCTGAATTCAGCAGGTATTGAGTGTGTGTGGTGAGGGGTGTAATTGTAAAATTTCTCCATGACTTGAATTGTGAGCTGCCATATTTTCATTGACCGTGTGTGCGTGCGTGCGCGCATGTCTGTTGCGGCGACCTTATTACTGTCACAGCACCAGCGGTCATGAGTCATGACCGTAATCTCCTTTTGTGCACTCTGGTTGTGTTGGGAATACGCAAATCGCTAAAGACCATCAATTCGCTAATGGCCTGGTTCTCAGGGCTCTATATTTCCCGCTAACCACTGACATCAATGCACATGCAATCGAAAATCACATCTAACTTTAAAACGCACTGATTGATCAATTTGAAGAAAGAGAAGTTCAACAGGTTGTAACTGAGTAACTGAGTATAACATGGTTTTTGGGGATGTTTCGAAGCCTAACGCAACAAAATGGACATCACTTCATAAATTGATTGATTTAATTCCAAACATCCATAGGCATGTTGGAGTTTGTGCATAGGCCTATATATGAGCCCAAGCCTGGGGGGAAACACTTTTTTTAAATTATTTTTTTATAATGATTGTGACATACAATATATTTGTATTTAGCTGCACCAGACAGGATGCTCTTGCCAGCATACTTGGCGTGCAACATGTATGCTGTGGCGTGTATGGGCTTCAGGCAGAAGTCTTCATGCTTTTTGATGTGTTTCAGAACTACAGTTTCCTCTGATTGGCGCAACAGTGAAGTGGGCAGGGCAGTACAGATTTCTTCTGTTACATCTGCAAGCAGAGTCTGAACATCAGACAGGATGGCATTGTCTCCCTCAATCCGTGCAATGATTACTGCTATGGGTTTCAGGAGTTTCTGGCTGCTTACCACTCTCCCAAAATACATCATCCAGGAGGATCCTCTTGATGGGGCTGTCCATATAGGCAGATTGTGATGTGGCCATTTCTAAGAAACTCAGGTATTTCTGGGCAGCTTCAATGTAGTGCTCTTATTCTTCTCACTTTGCTTCGTGGGGTAGATTGCTGCTTTAACTTGATGACCCTTCACATACCTAACCATTTCCTTGGCTCTCTCTCCATGGTTTTCAGTGCCATGGTGTCCTTGAGGAGCAGATTCAATGCATGAGCAGCATAGCCAATGGGTGTGATGTGAGGGTAGGACTCCATCCACTTTAGACCAAGCAACCTTCATGTTCACAGCAGTGCAAGTACCTTCTGTGGTCCAAGGGCATTGACTGCCTTCAGTTTACCAGCTTATCTGCAATGTAGAGACCGTCCGTGTCTGTTGTCCCTTGTGTCTATGCTCTTGTAGAATACTGGTTGAGGGGTGGAGATGTGGTTAATTATTCCTTGCCCACAAACATTCAACTCCCCATCAGAGATGATTGCAATACAGTCTGCATTCTCTATGATTTGCTTAACATTCACTTGAACTCTGTTGAACTCTGCATCCAGCAAATGAGTAGATGGAGCATGTCTGGTTGGAGGGGTTTATGTTGGATGATGAACATTGTGATATCTCTTCCAATACACATTGCCTGTGAGCATCAAAGGTGAACCTGTTGCATACACAGCTCGAGCAAGACATTCATCAGCATTTCTCTGACTACGTTCCTCCATTGAGTCAAAAAATCTTCTGATTCCAGGAGGACCATGAGCTGTTGCTATCGATAAGGTGTCTGATTCATAATTTTTACCTTGATTAGGAGGAGGGACTTATGTCAGTGGTTGCTTGTTGTGAGCACTGAGGGGACTTTATGCACTAGGCCATATGATTCTGCGTCTTTGTTGCGTTCTAAACATATGATTTGACACAGTATTTGCAAATTTACAGCTTTTCCCTATACCTTAGCTGCAGTGAAATGTCGCCACACATCAGATAGTGCCTGTGGCATTTTCCTGTGAAGATTAGGGGGGGAAATTGTTTTTTAAAAACTCATACAATTCCATGTACATATAAATAGTTAGATTAAACAACTTCTTTGTAAGATAAATCTTTTAAAATTAAACGTATGGAAACCGGTGAATTAACACTCACATGGTAGCAAAAACTAACTAGCAGAAATTGTTAACAAGTTAGAAATTATTTAACCTGCCTAGGACTGGGGTTTCATTAGCGGAATGAATGAAATTGCAGGGCGCCAAATACAAATCAACAGAAATCTCATAAATAAAATTTTTAGGCACCATTTTAAAGATAAAATTCTTGTTAATCCAGAAATCTCCACAAAAGATTGTTAGGTCACCACCAAGTCACAGGGAAAACCCCTGCCATTTTTTTCTGCCAGACAGGAGTCACAAAAAGCACAAATAGAGAAAATGAGTCACTAACCTTTGATCTTCATCAGATGACACGCATAGGACTTCATGTTACATAATACATGTATGTTTTGTTCGATAATGTGCATATTTATATCCAAAAATCTGTTTACATTGGCGTGTTACGTGCAGTAATGTTTTGATTCCAAAACATACGGTGATTTAGCAGAAATAATCATAATACACATTGATAATTGAATATACAAGTGTTATTCACAGAATTAAAGACTTCTCTTTAACCTCTTGCTTCTACCTGGCACGCAGGCGTCTCATCTAGAGCTCTGGAAATGCAAATGCGCTACGCTAAATGCTAATAGTATTAGTTAAAACTCAAACGTTCATTAAAATACACATGCAGGGTATTGAATTAAAGCTACACTCGTTGTGAATCCACTGTGTCAGATTTTTTTTTTAACTTTGTGGAAAAAGCATAATCTGAGTACGACACTCAGAGCCCAATCCAGCCAAAGAAATATCCGCCATGTTCCTTTGTCTTTAGAAATGAAAATGAACAGAGCTCACGTGACTAAACTCAAGGCATTCTGCCAGACCCCTGATTCAAACAGCTCTTATTCGCTCCCCCCTTCACAGTAGAAGCATCAAACAAGATTCTGAAGACTGTTGACATCTAGTGGAAGCATTGGGAAGTGCAATCGGACCAAAGGTACACTGTATATTGGATAGGCAATCACTTGAAAAGACCTCAGATTTTCCACTTCCTGGTTGGATTTTTCTCAGGTTTCCCCTGCCATATGAGTTATGTTATACTCACAGACATCGTTCAAACAGTTTTAGAAACTTCAGTGTTTTCTATCCAAATCTACTAATACTATGCGTATCCTAGCTTCTGGGCCTGAGTAGCAGGCAGTTTACTTTGGGCACACTTTTCAACCGGATGTGAAAATAGCGCCCCCAAGCCATATGAAGTTAATATGAAGTGGAAAATGCCAATGGAAAACACTGCTAGAAGTTAGGCCTGGGCTACCTGGCCTATATATAAATGTGCCCAACCGGAGTTGTCTGATTTGAGTTTTAACTGCCCATCACTAATGAGCTGTGGCGCTTCTCAGTAATTCAGATCTGCAAAGGGGAGGAGGAGGGTCGCAAAGTTTTTTTTTTTAATTCTGGTTATCTTGATCTCTGGCTCCCTCAACTCATTTGTCTTAATTAATTTTTTACCCTAGCACTACACAGCTCATTCAAATAATCAACTAATCATCAAGCTTTGGGGAAACGCTGACAAATGTGTCTATATATGAAAAATGCATGCTTAAAAATATCTACCAATCATTTGGTTGAAAGGACAGACTACTCTTGGTCAACAGATGTGTTTTAAAGTTTGGGACAGCCCTAATTCATACAATGAATTGCTTCCTTATTAGAATACATTAATTCCTGTTCTCCTGGCTCAGGTGTTGTATAAATGTCATTGTGTAGATAGATTCAGAAGTGGTGCTGGGGTGTCAGGGTCATTGGCTATAGAGTAGAGGGGGAGTCTGCTGCATACTGCAGTGTCTCAAGCTAGAATATTGGCTTGATTGGAGTTTAACTGTGATGGTCATGTTAGTGTCTAAAGGTCAGAATATACCTCACAGGAATGTACGTTTTAGAATGCTGTTTGATGTCAGAAAGCTCAAATGTGTGTGTTCTTTTCATACCCCCTTGTGTTGTGCTAGGCCAGGCATTAAACTGCATTACAATTTTGGCGAGGCATTTTTTGCCGTGTGAGCATTGCTGTGTTTTTGTTCACCTTGTCAGCTTTTGATGTCACTAGGCGGATTTGTGTTCGCGTAGGTTATGTTCTGGCAATTCAGTGGCTTTGACACCTGTTTTGCTTAGATAAAAGGATAACCTTAGGAAGGAGTTCATAGCTAACCTGGTTTTTCTCCTGATGAAGCAATCTTCAGGCTCAATTGTTCCGAAGGATGTATTTGTATGGACTCAGTCAAGTCAAAACTTTGACATAGTGACCTGATTAGATATTACATGCCCCATCTCAAACCCCACCTGGAATCTGGAAAGATTTACTCCCAAAGCAGAGCGGCTGGTTAAGTGTAGGATGTGTATTGAGAATGTATTTTAGATAATGGAGTGGCTACGATAGAGTTTCTGTATCCCAATTTTCCCAGGATAAAAATAGATATTTCTGAGCATTTTTTCCCCGTAGCAGAGTGCCCACTCCGCTGCCACTCCCCCCTCTGATTGCCTTCGTTCATGGGTTGGCCTTTCAACTTCGTGTTTTAAAACTGTTAGAACTATTGCATTCCGTGCCTCAGTAAGTATAAGCACCATTTCATGTTTGTTCTTCAGGAGGAGAGTAGGCTAAAGGCAGCTATTTATATGTTTTACACAAAATACATTATTGACATGTTTGTACAAACAGGCAGTCGAGTGATTTCATGTTCTTCTTAGCTGACGAGTTACATGCAGCTATTTACTCTGGCCAGAATATCAGCATATATTGCGACGCAAAACAAACTCATTGTCACACACTTTTTACCGGTCGGTATACACGCTCAGCTGCCTAGAACGTTCGGCTGCCCAGAGGTGGAAATCAGCAAGACCCACACAGACCTGCTCTCACTTGGAGCCAATGCCAGACCACTGGTACTTCACACCAGCTTGGTGAAGATATTGAATGTTGATCTAGATGACAAGCTACAAGGTCAGTCAGCCTTGAAGGAGGCGATAAGACTAAACGTTTTGTATATATGGGAGTGGCATATAGCCTACTGTGTGCACTGTGCAGGTATTTCTTTGATTTATCTATGACCGGTGGAGAGGGATAGGATCTGCATATTACCTCAACTCTTCATTATACTGTGTGTATAACCCTTGTGTGTTATAACACTGTTGTCCTGTATTTGTGTAGCGTTCACAGCAGAGCAGTACCAGCAGCACCAGGAGCAGCTGGCCCTGATGCAGAAACAGCAGCTGGAGCAGATTCAACATCAGCAACAGACACAGCCCAACACAGACACATCCTCTACTACTACTACATCCACAGCAACACCACCCAACACACAGGTCAGACACCACTCCTTTACACACACCACACACAAAGCTCCAAAATAGCCCTGTTGATGTGTATTTCACCCAGCCTTTCCCCTACCATTGTAAAGGCTTGGCAGCCCCCCCTCTAGCCCCTCCATAAAATATATTAGGGGAAACACTGCTATCATTCCTTTTGAGCATTTTATTTCTTCAATGGTATGTAGAATGTCTGACTTGGTCTCTTTGTCCTCCCTCCCCTCCAGTGTATAATCTCTAAGACATTAGACTCGGCCAGCGCCCAGTTTGCTGCCTCTGCCCTGGTGACCACGGACCAGCTGATGGCCTTCAAGGAGGAGGGGGTTCTGGGAAGTGGAGTCAACGGGGTCCTCCCAGGCTCAGGTGAGCAGCACTGCTGATCTGTCATTCACTTCATAGCAAATGAAATAAATGAGACTGGGGAGTTAAATGTTAGTAATTTTAGCAGACACTCTTATCCAGAGTGACTTAGTCGGCCACTTATCAGTCATTGCAAGTGTTCAATTGAGGAAGTGTTCAATGTATCTCTTGTAAATGTATTTTGTCTTTCCCCATCTCTCTCAGGAGTGTACAAGAGCTTACACCTGGCCAGCACCACCCACCACCCTAACAGCAACCAGACTCTCACCCCTCCTCCATCAACCCCCACCTTCCTCCAGCCCTCGTCCAACCACTCCTCTACCTCTCCGTCCCCTGTCACGGCCTCTTCTCTCACATTCCCTCCCAATGCCCATCACACCCACCTGGGTAATAATGCTGCAAACACCTCCCCCACCACCACTCAGGTCCTGATTGCGAATAACATCCGTCTGAGCGTTCTCCCCTCATCCTCCTCCCCTGCCCTCCCCAGCCTGGGCGGCACCACCACACGCCACATACCCAGGGCCCTGGGAGCCGTGCCCTCCTCTGCCTTAAAGATGGCTGCCAACACCAACTGTCAGATGCCCAACAATGTCACCGGGGCTTCTACCATGGACATAGGATCCAGGTGAGAGAAGTTGACATTCTCTGACTGATGTACTATGTATGTCTCGCAAGTGGTACCCCATTCTCTGTAGTGCACTACATTTCACCACAGCCCTTTGGGAAATGGTCAAAAGTAGTGTACTTTATATTGAATCTGGTGCCATGTCTTGATTGCCTAATGTCATGCCTAAGCCATGTGTCTAGTGGGAGCTGTGTATTATAACAAAAAGTTTGACACTGTTTGTATTCCTCCTCCAGAGATAATCACAATCAAGACAAGCCAGCTCTAAACAGTATAACTGACAACACAGTGGCCATGGAGGTGACGTAGCATAGTGGTGGTGGTGCAGCTAGCTGCCATGACAGGCAGCCCCAACACTACCCAACCCTCTGCTGCACAACCAGTTATTTGCTTAGAGTCTGCTGCTACCCTCTGAGTTCACTCTTTAGGTGCTGTGCACCGTAGCATTGGGAATGCAAATAGGGCAGCAGGGGGGACTCCACACACAACGGACTACATACGTAGTACGGACAGACACGTTTCCACGGCAACTGTGGGAATGTATTGTTGCAATTCTCATCTCATGCTTTTTTAAATATTTGTTTTGTTTTTGTATTCGTTAATGAGTAAAAATTGACATCTTGTAAAATATGAATATGGCAAAATAGTATCTGTACTTTAACTACATATTTGTAATACCCCCTTGTATATACGTTACTTGAATACAGAAACTTATTCATTTGTGATGTTTTGCACTTGGGAATGAAAAGAAAAAAGCGATCAACTATAATGAAAGTTTCAAATTAAGACGTTTCATCACTTGCATGTTGCAGAGCCTGCTGTTATCTATTTATTGTGCTGTGTTTACAGTTTTTTTATTTTGTTTATTTGTACACTGTACCTTCATTGGTTCCTGTGCTGTAGTAAATGTTAGGTAGCTACGGACTCCTGGGTATTTTGTATATTGTGAACACAAAGCAGGTTTTCCCCCTTTTGGGTCCCTGTACTTCTTTGGATCATATGGAATTCAATAGTGACATAGAGACTCTTTGGGGATGAGGGGAGCCAGAGGAGAAGGTCGGCTTTGGTTCACTTTACTTCGTGTGGTTATATCTCTTCCCGGTATCTTCCATTTACATTGTTATCCCAATACAAGTAACAAAACTAGGGATGAAGTCTCTTCCCTGCTGCTTCTGATTCAAAGCACTATTTTTCTTTTTTCTAATGATTTGATTGATATTTAATGCTGCTTTTGTATAATTTGTCCCAAGTTTTCATGCAATGGTATCTCTCCCCCCTCTCACAATTCATTTCTTTTGTAAACAGAATTGTTATTTTTGTATTTCTTGTGGTAAAAAAATGATTAAGCTTCTTCGTATTGAAAGACTTCATTATTTTGTTAATTGTTCATGCATAGGTTATAAGGGCGGTGAATGACAGTTAAAATTGCTGTACGTGTATCATCATTCCAATTTCTGACAAGAAAAATCTTGAAGGGGGTTAGCTAATTGAGAAAGGGTGCGTTTCTCTTTTCTCCCCAGAAGGATGCAAGGCCAAAAACCACAAGTATCGGGTGCCTTCCCTTGGGGAACTATGTGTTCTCTTCTGTGAAGAGTAGGGCACAAAGACAGTGCTGCTAGTAGTACTTGTCTCTGTCGTCACAATCTGAATACCCAGTCCAATGGCAGGATTTATCCTTGACGTTTTCTTGTCCCACCTGGAGGCTGAAAAAAATATATATTTTTGCGTGAAAAAAAGTGACCGAACTCTCACGATAAAATCAGACAATAAAGCCCAGGGCATTATGTGGATTATGTGGCTCGCTGTCTTTTGTTGGTTGAATGTCGTGTGTGGGTGTGTAAGCTAAAAATCTATATCTGAATAAAAAAATTGACATTTTGAAACTACTCATGTCATACAGTGGTGTGTGTGGGTGTGGGTGTGGGTATTGGTGTTGGTATTGGAGTAATGGTATTGTTTGGAGGTGCCATGAGGTTTGGAGGTGCTCTCAGGTGTATGAAATCGAACACACCCATGCCATCTCCATAGACAAACATTGACAGTAGAATGGCCTTACTGATGTGGCACCGTCATAGGATGCCACTTTTCCGACAAGTCAGTTTGTCAAATTTCTGCCCTGCTAGAGCTGCCCCTGTCGACTGTATGTGCTGTTATTGTGAAGTAGGAACGTCTAGGAGCAACAACGGCTCAGCCACAAAGTTGTTAGCCACACAAGCTCACAAAATGGGACCGCCGAGTGCTCTAGCGCGTAAAAATCATCTGTCCTCTGCAATACTCACGACCAAGTTCCGAACGCCCCTGGAAGCAACTTCAGCACAATAACTGTCATGAGCTGGGTTTCCATGGCCGAGCAGCCTAAGAACACGATGCGTGATGCCAAGCATCGGCTGGAGTGGTGTAAAGTTCGCCGCCATTGGACTCTGGAGCAGAGGAAAAGCGTTTTCTGGAGTGATGAATCAGCTTCACCAAAGAATGAATCTGGGTTTGGCGAATGCCAGGAGAACACTACCTACCCGAATGCGTAGTACCAACTAAAGTTTGGTGGATGAGGAATAATTGTCTGGGGCTGTTCATGGTTTTGGCTAGAGCATACAATGACATTCTAGACAATTCTGTGCTTCCAACTTCGTGGCAACAGTTTGGGGAAAGCCCTTTCCTTTTTTAGCATGACAATGCTCCTGTGCACACATACAGAAATGGGTTCTATCGATCTGTGTGGAAGAACTTGACTGGCCTGCTCAGAGCCCTGACCCCAACCCCATCGAAACCTTTGGGATGAATTGGAATATCAACTGTGAGCCAGGCCAAATCGCCCAACATCAGTGCCCGACCTCACTAATGCTCTGGTGGCTGAATGGAAGAAAGTCTCAACGTCTTGAAGAAACCTTCACAGAACAGTGGAGCAGCAAAGGGGGAACAAACTCTATATTAATGCCCTGTTAGACGAACAGGTGTCCACATGCTTTGTAAATTATGTATTTTTTGGTGTGCCCATCTGTAAAAAAAAAAAAAAAGACAATTGTACAGTCTGGTTAATAAAAATCAGTTTTACCCCCTTTTCTCCCCAATTTTGTGGTATCCAATTGTTAGTAGTTACTATCTTGTCTCATCCCTACAACTCCCGTACAGGCTCGGGAGAGACACAGGTCGAAAGCCATATGTCCACCGAAACACTACCCAACCAAGCTACACTGCTTCTTAACACAGTGCGGCTCATGCGCCAAACCCGGACGACGCTCGGCCAATTGTGCGTCGCCCCATGGACATCCCGGTCACAGCTGGCTGCGACAGAGCCTGGGCGCAAACACAGAGTCTCTGGTGGCACAGCCCTAGACCACTGCGCCACCCGGGAAGGCCAAGATTTTTACTTTTGATACTTTTAATTTTTATACTTTTTTAGCAATTATATAAAATTTTGATACTTTAGAACTTTTACTTAAGTAGTATTTTACTGGGTGACTTTCACTTCATTTTCTATAAAGGCATCTTTACTTTTATGACAATTGAGTACTTTTTCCACCACTGGGTGTGATCCACATGGTGACTGAATTCGAATTCTATTTGCGGCACGATTGCTTTTAAGGAGAAAACCCTCCACCGCTGCGCCTCAATTATGTCTTCACTTTTACGTCTTTGTTAACATGTCATTTGTGACTACATTTCCCAATTCAGTCTTGTGTACCATTTATAAATGGGCTTTTTTTGTACATTTTATAAAATGACGGACTCAGAGCTTCAAATGGTATATCATACACTACAGTTGGGGGAAACCTGTGAAAGTTCTGTTTATTTGAATAGGACAACTTGTTATTCCACACTTGCTCTCTAACTCTTTTTGTAGTACGCCTATTAAGCATTGTTCGCACTCTTAAGCATTACCCCCACCCATCTCTAAGTATTCACATGAGGCCATGAGCAAAACTGAATGGTTAAGGTAGTGTGGTGTAAGTAGAAGTCTTCAAGGTTTAAGGTTGGCTAGCTAGCCTTTAACTAGCAATACAAATGGATTTCTGACAAAATGAGATACGATTTATAACATTAGCTGGATTGGATACCAAGCAACTTAGCCATAACTTAGCTAGTTAACATTAGCTAGCTAGTTAACAGTAGGCATTAACTAGCAATGCAAACAACTTTCTAACAAAATGAGATATGAATAATATATGTACATGAAGCTAACGTTAGACTCACCCGTATACATGAATAAATGCTTCACGGCAGACCAAGTCCTTTGATTAAGTAAAATGTCCTCTGCAGTTTGCGTTTTGTCTGCTCAGCTTTTTTCGGAAGTTGTGTCATGTCGCTCCAGTTCACACTGACAATTAGTTGCTCTCAAGGCCTGTTCAAAAGTAGTGCACTATGTAGGGAATAGGGTGCCATTTGGGACGTGCCCTAAAAACATTGTCATGAGAACGCTTGACTAGTGGTTAAAGAGGGACTGGATGACCTTGGCTGGGCTGAGGGGGTCCGCTCCTCTTGTGTGGAATCAATGATGAACTTACTGCGTAGTGTCCCAAATGGTAACCTGTAACCCCCTATATAGTGCCCTGTTTTGAGTGCGATTTGGCACACAGACCATAACTCCAACACAATGCAGGGCGCTCGGCTGCTCCATGCTCATGTGTGAAGAAAGAAAAAACAGCACACACACAAACATTTAGCTCTTAGAACCCCCCAGTCCCCCCATGGGAATGGAACCCCTCAACTCTGATGTTGCAAGCGCCATGTACTACCAACTGAGCCACACGTGACCTACCCTCCCAGCAACACACACACACACACACACACACACACTGCTCCCAGGGAAGATTCACCATGACAATGCTGTGCTGTCAACATACATCCATGTAGCACATGGTAGAATTACTCTGCTTTACATTAACTCTTCGACGCAAACAGCTTAAATATAAAACTCTCTCTCTCCCTCTCTCCTTGGCATGGGTTTAGCATTCAGAGTATAGGTTAAAAAAAATGTAAAGCGTTGCCCAAAATAACCCTAATGACAACAAAAGATCCAGCTGTTTACCACCACTTGACCAGATGTCTTCATCAGGGAGGGGATTGGAAGGGCTGATGGCCAAGCAGGTTTAACCCCTCTCTTTTTCTCCCCCTCTTTTCCTCTTTCTCTCTACCCCCTCGCTGTCCCACTCTCGGCCCCCTCTCTCTCTGTCCCCCCTCACCCTGGCCAATAGGTGGAGAGTAGTCTGAAAAGGAGTCAGGACGTTATTGATTCATACCATGGTGCTCTCTATGATATGACTTCCCTGTCAATGCAATGGAAACATCTGTGGTCCCTCTTTAACTCAGAAATCATTTTACATCTGGAGAGAGAGAGCCTTTCCTGTATAACATGATCGTGTTACTCAAGGATTAATTATGATTCCTGTCTCAGTAGGGTAGATGCTGAGAGAGATGGAGGAACATAAAACCCTCTTGGACCCTGGTCAAAAGTAATGCACTATAAAAAGGGATAGGGTGCCATTTGGGATAAAATCCTATTTCATTCTAGTGAGGTGATGTAGTCAGACTCCGGTCTGATTTCAAGCTGGTTCTTCACCTTGACATGCATTGTTTGCAGCTGTGAACATGATGCCGTGGTAAACAGAATCTGCATTCCAACGGTATGAGCGGTGAGTAGTTTTGGCCCTGAATGATTCTGTGGTTATGTCAAAAATGGCACTCTTTTCCCTTTGTAGTGCACTACTTTTGACCGGGGTCCATAGGGCTCTGGTCAAAAGGAGTGCACTCAATAGGGAAACGGGTGCCACTTGTTACGTAGCTACAAAATAATTCAGAGCCAGAACTACTCTCCCCTGTTGTCACCATGGACACAGTTGTGGTGCGAGATCAATCTGTATTAAAATGTTCCGTTTCACTGGATGTCTACTCTGCAACACCCACTCACCTTTGCTAGGCTGAAACAAACTTGATTCTCCTCCATGTGAGGAGTTTGGGGCCAGCCAGGCTAGATGTAGTAGCCAGCCGGTGCTATTGTGCTTGTGCCATCCTTGAGAGAAAATTGCACTCAATATAGAGAGAGGCCATTCTCTTTGCTTGGTACCATGAGTGTTACTCTGCTCAAGAGGAGAAAACACTTATGGCAGCCTTTTACAGAGTTATCAGTAACATTGGGTTTTTAACAGGAACACTGGGTTTTTATTGGCCGGTCTAAGAGTGTTCACTGTTGGATATTTTTCTAGTACTGTTTATTCCAGCAAGAGAGCTCAATCAGTAATGTATGTGTATGTTTGTGTTTCCGTATTGTGTATAGATGTTTTATCTGCAAGCTGAAAATGTTTTAGAATCTAAACTGGGTATTTCTGCACACGTGTGTTTGTGCGTTTGTGAGCCACTGAGTTTTCTCAGTGTCATGTGAACCTGATGAAGATGGGCTGCAGTGACACAGGACATTAGTCAGTCTGTGCTGCCTTGGGGACACAAACCATAGGACAGAATGATCAAATCAAAGTTTATTTGTCACGTGCGCCAAACACAACAGGTGTAGTAGACCTTACAGTGAAATGCTTACTTACAGGCTCTAACCAATAGTATAAAAAAGGTATTAGGTGAACAATAGGTAAGTAAAGAAATAAAAACAACAGTAAAAAGACTGAAAAATAACAGTAACGAGGCTATAAATGTAGCGAGGCTACATGCGGACACCGGTTAGCCAGGCTGATTGAGGTGGTATGTACATGTAGATATGGTTAAAGTGTGTGTGTGTGCGTACATTTGTGAGAGAGACAGAGAGGGGGACAGAGAGATAGATAGAGGTAAGTTAGGTGGTATGTAGGGGCCTCGGAAGAACAATCAGAGGCACATGTATAATAGGCAATAATAAATTGTTTCTCCATCTTGATACTTTCTGGATGATTAGATTAGCAATTTTCCAATCATTTTGTACTAGTGAGGAAGATTGCACATGCTTGATTATTCTTGCAAGCAATAGTTAGGGATAGCAATTTAATTCCTGTGTCATTCAATTTCAACTCTATGTGAGTGCAGTTGCCACAGCAACGTTTTACCCTCATCTTCAAGATCCATACTTTTCTGATTCAGTTTTCTTAGAAATGAGTAAGGAGGGTTTGATACAGTACTATGTATAGAGCAGCAGAGAGTTATATGAGTGGGACTGGTACTGAATGTACAGGTAGAGTTTATGGTACAATAAGTAGCTTTGTAATCAGTGTGTGTGTGTCCGTCATTTAGGCAGTCAGACAGCTCTCCCGTGAAGCAGAGAGGGGTGATGCTGACCTGTCACTTCAGAAGAGGTACTTACTGACTGGGAGAGAGGCGGATGGTTGGTTAGTTGTGTGATTGAATTAACAGCCTCCAGTATTGTACTGTACAGCCTCTCACAACACATCCCCCTCAGGCCAACTCCCCTGTCGCATCTCAAATGGCACCCATATTCTCTATATAGTGCACTACATTTGACCAGGGCCTATGTCAAAAGTAGCGCACTCTAAAGGGAATAGGGAGCTAATTGGGAGGCACACCCATTTCATCATTTTATCTATCACGCCGCTTATCACTTGGCACAAAAGCCCTAGAATTATTATAACATTTTATGTGCACTACTCCATCAATAATGCCTTTAATGGAAAAGGGCTGTTCAGAATGACTAGCAGTTTCACATTCACACTGCGCCTCTGTAGTGTGTGTTCGGCCTGCTTTAAATGAGCTGCTTTATTGATAAACCATTACATTTACAAAAGTCAAAGGGACCGAAAACCATCCTGGTCCTGATTGCTTCGTCTGGGAGAATGCATGAATGTATGAGCTGTGTGTTGGGTGAGAGGAATCGCAATAAGGTGACGATGGAGGACTGAAACTCTCGTCTCTGAAATGTCAAATTAGATGCCTTTTCAAAAAGATGTTAGGGTTTATTATATTTATTTAATACTTTTCTGTTGTAGCCAAACATAAAGTTAAGTTAAGTAAAATGTTACCAATTTCCCTTCTGGGATTAATAAAGTATATTTATTGTCATGTTATTTTCCTTTGGGAAAGGATCGTTTAAAAACTAGTTCAGAGGAGGACGCTAGATCGCAAGTCCAGTCAGTAGACACTGGGACACTCTGCAAAGTAAAATATGTGTCTCAAATGGCAGAATAGAGTGACATTTGGGACGCACACAAACAATAGTGAAACAGAGCGATATTCAGTGTGGATATCAGTGTTAGGTTACATGGATGTATGGATGCTTTTCTTATTGTCCCAAAATGGATGTTTTGTGCCAACAGACAGACAGGCAATGGCAAACACTCCTCCTTCCTCTGTATTGACAGACAGGTATTTGAGTACATCTTCTGTGGATAGACTAGTGGATGAGTGATGTGACCTTTCCATCTATCCCAGGGGACAGGAAGAGGATGGTCTTTCCCTGACAAAAGTTTGAAAAACAGCAGCCGGCAGGCTTCTGTTGCTAAGCAGCAATGCTTCAGAGTGACAGTGTGTCAACAATAAAAGACAAATGAAAAATACATGGCATTTGAGTCCGTCGGAGAATGGACGCTTAGGATTGTATACAGCGACACCTGTTCCACCAATTATGAAGACATGGACTGCATCCCAAATAGCACCTTATTCCCAATGTCGTGCACTACTTTTGACCAGGGCCCATGCACTACTTTTGGCCAGATCCATATGGGCCCTGGTCAAATGTAGTGCACTACATTGGGAATAAGGTGCTGTTTGGGACATATGATTGTTTTACTAACAGTATGAACATTGCTCAACACATTATGTAATGAGAGCAGCCAATTGTCACATTATCTGTGTCAATAGACAGCTCAGCCTTGCGTCTATCTATGATTGATCCATCCAACAGTCAAAGGCAACGTGAGGGTGGGGATCAAAGATTAGGATCCCAAATGGTACCCTTTTCCTAAAACACTTCTGTGAGCAGGCCTTTCTAATCGACCTGGCCCGGGTATCCTGGAAGGACATTGACCTCATCCCGTCAGTTGAGGATGCATGGTCATTCTTTAAAAGTAACTTCCTCACCATTCTAGATAAGCATGCTCCGTTCAAAAAATGCAGAACCAAGAACAGATACAGCCCTTGGTTCACTCCAGACCTGACTGCCCTCGACCAGCACAAAAACATCCTGTGGCGGACTGCAATAGCATCGAATAGCCCCCGTGATATGCAACTGTTCAGGGAAGTCAGGAACCAATACACGCAGTCAGTCAGGAAAGCTAAGGCCAGCTTCTTCAGGCAGAAGTTTGCATCCTGTAGCTCCAACTCCAAAAAGTTCTGGGACACTGTGAAGTCCATGGAGAACAAGAGCACCTCCTCCCAGCTGCCCACTGCACTGAGGCTAGGAAACACGGTCTCCACCGATAAATCCATGATTATCGAAAACTTCAATAAGCACTTCTCAACGGCTGGCCATGCCTTCCGCCTGGCTACTCCAACCTCGACCAACAGCTCCGCCCCCCGTAGCTCCTCACCCAAGCCTCTCCAGGTTCTCCTTTACCCAAATCCAGATAGCAGATGTTCTGAAAGAGCTGCAAAACCTGGACCCGTACAAATCAGCTGGGCTTGACAATCTGGACCCGCTATTTCTGAAACTATCTGCCGCCATTGTCGCAACCCCTATTGCCAGCCTGTTCAACCTCTCTTTCATATCGTCTGAGATCCCCAAGGATTGGAAAGCTGCCGCAGTCATCCCCCTCTTCAAAGGGGGAGACACCCTGGACCCAAACTGTTACAGACCTATATCCATCCTGCCCTGCCTATCTAAGGTCTTCGAAAGCCAAGTCAACAAACAGGTCACTGACCATCTCGAATCCCACCGTACCTTCTCCGCTGTGCAATCTGGTTTCCGAGCCGGTCACGGGTGCACCTCAGCCACACTCAAGGTACTAAACGATATCATAACCGCCATCGATAAAAGACAGTACTGTGCAGCCGTTTTCATCGACCTCGCCAAGGCTTTCGACTCTGTCAATCACCATATTCTTATCGGCAGACTCAACAGCCTCGGTTTTTCGGATGACTGCCTTGCCTGGTTCACCAATTACTTTGCAGACAGAGTTCAGTGTGTCAAATCGGAGGGCATGCTGTCCGGTCCTCTGGCAGTCTCTATGGGGGTGCCACAGGGTTCAATTCTCGGGCCGACTCTTTTCTCTGTGTATATCAATGATGTTGCTCTTGCTGCGGGCGATTCCCTGATCCACCTCTACGCAGACGACACCATTCTATATACTTTCGGCCCGTCATTGGACACTGTGCTATCTAACCTCCAAACGAGCTTCAATGCCATACAGCACTCCTTCCGTGGCCTCCAACTGCTCTTAAACGCGAGTAAAACCAAATGCATGCTTTTCAACCGATCGCTGCCTGCACCCGCATGCCCGACTAGCATCACCACCCTGGATGGTTCCGACCTTGAATATGTGGACATCTATAAGTACCTAGGTGTCTGGCTAGACTGCAAACTCTCCTTCCAGACCCACATCAAACATCTCCAATCGAAAATCAAATCAAGAGTCGGCTTTCTATTCCGCAACAAAGCCTCCTTCACTCACGCTGCCAAGCTTACCCTAGTAAAACTGACTATCCTACCGATCCTCGACTTCGGCGATGTCATCTACAAAATGGCTTCCAACACTCTACTCAGCAAACTGGATGCAGTCTATCACAGTGCCATCCGTTTTGTCACTAAAGCACCTTATACCACCCACCACTGCGACTTGTATTCTCTAGTCGGCTGGCCCTCACTACATATTCGTCGCCAGACCCACTGGCTCCAGGTCATCTACAAGTCCATGCTAGGTAAAGCTCCGCCTTATCTCAGTTCACTGGTCACGATGGCAACACCCATCCGTAGCACGCGCTCCAGCAGGTGTATCTCACTGATCAAGTCGCTCTGGATAAGAGCGTCTGCTAAATGACTTAAATGTAAATGTAAATGTAAATGATCATCCCTAAAGCCAACACATCATTTGGCCGCCTTTCGTTCCAGTACTCTGCTGCCTGTGACTGGAACGAATTGCAAATATCGCTGAAGTTGGAGACTTTTATCTCCCTCACCAACTTCAAACATCAGCTATCCGAGCAGCTAACCGATCGCTGCAGCTGTACATAGTCTATAGGAAAATAGTCCACCCATTTTCACCTACCTCATTCCCATACTGTTTTTTATACTGTTTTTATTTATTTATTTTTCTGCTCTTTTGCACACCAATATCTCTACCTGTACATGACCATCTGATCATTTATCACTCCAGTGTTAATCTGCAAAACTGTATTATTCGCCTACCTCCTCATGCCTTTTCCACACATTGTATATAGACTGCCCATTTTTTTCTACTGTGTTATTGACTTGTTAATTGTTTATTCCATGTGTAACTCTGTGTTGTCTGTTCACACTGCTATGCTTTATCTTGGCCAGGTCGCAGTTGCAAATGAGAACTTGTTCTCAACTAGCCTACCTGGTTAAATAAAGGTGAAATAAAAAATAAAATAAAAAATATCATGCACTATATAGGGAATGGGGTGCCATTTAGGACGCAAACCTAGGCCTACTTCACATTGACACACTGAAATGATAACATTGCGCCTTAAATTAGAAATGTGTTAATGTTATTATTGGTGGATTGTGCCTCTGTGGTGTGGTGACCTCAGCAGAGCAGCATGAATGAATAAATTCAGCATTATCGCCATATGCTAGTCATCAACGCCAACCCAAAATGGAAGTTGATTGCTGTTTAATTGACTTTTATGGCTCTTATCAGAACACATTACCTTTGACGATGTTGTTATGACGATGTTGTCACATTGACGCTGTTGTCACGCACGCAGGGTTCCAAGGGGTTGATGAGCTCATGTTCAGGTGATAAAGGAGCGTGGGTGTCCCAAATGGCACCCTGTCTCCTCTATAGTCCAGGGTCTGATAGACTCAGGGGATTCAGAATTTGTGTGTGACAGAAAGAGACCTTGAAGATGATGAGAATATAATACACAAAAATATATTTTGTCAATAAACTGCATTCTAAAACAGCATGCATGAGACAGCTGAAGCATAAGAGAGAGAGAGAGAGCGAGAGAAAGAGAGAGAAAGAGAGAGAGAGAAAGAGGGAGAGAGAGAGGGGGGATGAAGAGATGGAGGGATAGAGGCAGAGAGTTGACAGGCAGGGTGGCAGGGATTCACACACACCTGTTTCCTGGTGATGGTGGGAGTGAGAGATGGAGAGAGGGATGAGAGTAGAGAGACTGAGAAGACCCACAACAGAGTCACTGTTCCTCAGCACCTGCCTCTCCTCCCTAGCTTACATCCCTCCCTTCCCTCTACCACCCACCAAAGAGGGCCCCTCTCAGAACAGGCTTCAGTGGCTTTAAGGGGGATGGTATGTCCTCTCTCTCTCTCTCTCTCTGCTGCATTTGAAGCTCTGATCCAGACAAACAAAGAGGGATTTTTACGGTTCAGTTTAAAGCCAAAAACATCTCTATATATGCCAGGTAGGCTACTTCCTCCCAACAGTGGTTTTTGAAGTTGTTTGTCTCCCCGTTCATAAAATGCTACCTGCATGTGGCCATTATCTAGCATCTCAGCTAGATACCAGCTCCACTAGTCTACTAGAGATGGCATCTACTTCTTCTTTTTTCTGAGACTGACAGTAAAACGTAATTTCTGGTAAATCCACTTTCCTTCCTCATCTTATGATAACATTTTAAAAACTGGAACATTTTGAAAAGCAATTTTCTACAAGGACATACATTCTTCCCGTCAATGGTCAATCGACGGTACTTCATCTTGAAATACAGAATGCAGTTTGAACATAATAATTACCGTGATTGCAATGGTTTATCTGCTGTTTTTGCTGGAATTTTTTATTTATTTGCCTACGTAGACAAATATTGTAGAAGTGCTTTGCATCACCTTTTGTCCTCCTGTTCAAGAGTCCTTACATACTGTAACAAGAATATACAGTGTCTTCAGAAAGTATTCATACCCACTGACTTATTCCACATTTGGTTGTTTTTTGACTGAATTCAAAATGTATAGCTTTTTTTTCTCACCCATCTACATGCAATACCCCCATAATGACAAATTGAAAACATGTTTTTAGAATTTGTTTGCATTTTGTTTTTCATGAAATGGAGAAATATCTCATTTACATACCTTTTTCACACCACTGAGTCAATACATGTTAGAAACACATTTGGCAGTGATTACAGCTGTGTGAGTCTTTCTGGGTAAGTCTCTAAGAGCTTTGGACTCCTGGATTGTACAATATTTGCACATTATTCTTTAAAAAATTCTTCAAGCTCTGTCAAATTAGCTGTTGATCATTGCTACACCGCCATTTTCTAGTCTTGCTGTAGATTTCCAAGCCAATTTAACTCAAAACTGTAACTAGGCCACTAAAGAACATTCAATGTCATCTTGGTAAGCAACTCCAGTGTATATTTGGTCTTGTGTTTTAAGTAATTGTCCTGCTGAAAGGTGAATTTGACTCCCAGTGTCTGTTGGAAGGAGGTCTGAACCAGGTTTTCTCTCAGATTTTGCCTGTGCTTAGCTCTATCCCCCCCCCCCAAAATCCCTAGTCCTTACTGATGACAAGCATACTCATAACATGATGCAGCCACCCAAGGGCATCATTAAGGTGGGGAAAACATGAATGATTCATGGAGCCCTATCCTGGTAGGGCCCCCTAAATGTTTAGAGAATTATTTGTTTATCATTTTAAAGGTGTTTTAAAAATCTGTGATGAAAATTAAAAACGTATAACCATAATCAGATCAGGCTTCTCTATCCAATCATCCCAACGTGTGTCTACTACATGAAGTTGAAACAGTAGATCTTGGAGGTGAGGTAGTTGTTTTGTAGCAGCAGCATAACTAACCATTTTTAACTTGTAAAGTTAGGCACATGATGACTTAGAAACACTTAAATACGTATCCTATTTGATATGTATACTATTAAAACTTTTTTTCTTTCAGTAGTAGATTTTTAGTATAGTAACCTTTGTAGGAGAGAACATTAACCCTAACATTCCTTTTGTTACCCACTTCCTAGTGCCTAGAGTGATCCAGGTAGGCAGAACCTCAGCAAAAAGCTGTCAGACAGACTCTGATGCAGAGGAGAGCAGGAAGGAGGAAGAGGAGTTAAGGAGTAGCAGCAGTGCCAGTGAAGGAGTGACAGAAGAGATTGAACAAGCAAGTAATAAGGGAAAGGAAGAGATTGGACAGATTCAAAGTGAGGAAGATGAGGTTTTAGATTATCCAGCACTGTGGCCAGAGAAAGTACAAGACCATGAAAGAGAAGCTATTGTTTGCAGACTAGCCAACAGGTGTGGTGAGGAGAACTGTAAAAAAGCCATGCCCCCAGACTCAGAAGGCAAGCTATTCCCCAACTATTTACAGTACAGTAAGTCAGCAAATGGAAGAGAAAAGGTGCGGAGAGACTGGCTTATTTATAGTAAGAGTGTAAAGGCATTATATTGCATTCCATGTGTTATTTTTTCTCATGAGCAAAGTAAACCATCACCCAGTTCTCTGAATAGTAAGGATGGCTATAAGATATCATCAGTGAAATGGCAGAGAATGTATGACACACTACCAGAGCATGAGGATGGTGTGTCTCACAAGAACTGTTACTGGAAATGGAAAAAAAATCTGCAGCAAACCGTAACAACAGCTACAGGTATAGACAGTCAGCTGCAGAAACAAATCCAGTCAGGAATGTATAAAAACAGAGCACTTCTAGAAAGGATTGCGGATGTGATACTGTTTATCTCCTGTTGAACTTACTCAGGAATGCTCACATAAGGTCTCGACACTACAGTTGCAGTTTCACAGATGCTTGTTCTCTGCAGGTACCACATTTAGGCCTGCAGTCCACATAGTTCTGGATTTTGTATTATTTTGGGGATGTTATTTAGGCATACATTTAAGAATTATACATTGGGCAGAAGAGGTTTAGCCTTGTTCATAAGAGTTGGTAATCAATTATTTCATCTGAAACATGGATCATTGGTAATTTCTTCATTAAAACTGACTACAATACCATATATTAAAAATGATGAAAATGATGAGGGTGGAAACTAGAATCTGCACAATTGTAGTAGAGAGCAGCAGAAGCTTATAGTTATAAAACTTACTGTTCAGTATGTTATTGTATGTTATGTTATTTTAATCTGAAACATTCTGATTTCTATGTTAGGGGCCCGGCAGATTTTTTTCATGGTCCCCAAAAATAAGAGTGGTACTCAGTGATGGATTTTCCCCAAACATAACATTTTGTATTCAGGACATAAAGTTCATTTCTTTGACAATTTTTGGGGCAGTTTTAATTAAGTGCCTTGTTACAAACAGGATGCACATTTTGGAGTATTTGTATTCTGTAGAGCCTTCCTTCTTTCCACACTGTCATTTAGGTTAGTATTGTGGAGTAACTGCAGTGTTGTTGATCCATCACAGCCATTAAACTCTATAATTGTTTGAAAGTCACCATTGGCTTCGTGGTGAAATCACTAGGGTTTCCTTCCTCTCTGGCAACTGAGTTAGGAAGGACACCTGTATCTTTGTAGTGACTGGGTATATTAATACACCGTCCAAAGTGTAATTAATAACTTCACCATGCTCAAAGGGATATTCAATGTTGTTGTTTTTTTACCCATCTACCAATAGGTGTCCTTCTTTCCAAAGCATTGGAAAAACTTCACTGTCTTTGTGGTTTAATCTGTGCTTGAAATTCACTGCTCGACTAAGGGGCCTTACAGATAATTGTACGTGTGGGGTACAGAGATGAGGTAGTCATTCAAAAATCATGTTAGACACTATTATTGCACACTGAGTGAGTCCATGCAACTTATTGTGACTTGTTAAGCATATTTTTACTCCTGAATGTTTTAGGCTTGCCTTAACAAAAGGGTTGAATACTCATTGACTCAAGACATTTCAGCTTTAACATTTTTTTTTACATTTGTAAACATTTCTAAATACATAATTCCACTTTGACATTATGGGTTATTGCGTGTAGGCCAGTGACCCAAAATCTAAATTGAATACATTTAAATTCAGGCTGAAACACAACAAAATGTGGAAAAAGTCAAGGGGTGTGAATACTTTATGAAGGCACTGTAACTAATCCCACTGTATGTTACTGTATATACTGTACATACATCAGACTACTTGGGCTCAACCTAAACTCTGGACACCTGATATAACATGTGTCCCAAAAGACACCCTATTCGCACTACTTTTGACCTATGGTATCGGCACTAAATAGGAAATAGGGTGTCATTTAGAAAGTGGTGGACCATGGTATGTGTCATGATGCAGGGAAGAGAGAGCCATTAGCACACATAGATCTGGGGCATGGTGTGTGGCTAGATAGGCAGCCACGTGTCAACATGGATCACCTGGTCTGTAGTCCATGGATACACGTTGATGATTTAGGTTACAAAGGTTGCATTGTTCTGCTTGGTTGTAGCAGTCCAACGTCTTCTAACCATCAGAGAGCTAAATGGATGATAAAAAAAATCTGAGTTACGATTCAATTCAACTGTTATATCTACGAAGCAGTTTGTTATTGCTGTTTTTTGCCAATATGGAAAAGACAGCATAAATAAATAGGCAGCTTATGTCAAAAGTATGAATTCTGCCAAACCGCTTAAAGATTTACACAGAAACAATATTTATAGATTGTAACACAAAGGTTTTGTGTGTGTGTGTGTTACACCCAGGCAGTGTGTGTGTGTGTGTGTTACACCCACACACTTTGGCACAGGATCTGAGGAGTGTGTGTCCCATATAGAGCCTATTGCTGTGTCACTAAACCTTTCTGGCTTTACTCAACATTCTATTCTATTCCTTCGCAACATTCCATTCTATTTCCTCTATTTCTTATGCATCTTTACAGATAGTTACTGGCAGCTATGAATATATACTGAGTATACAAAACATAAAAACACCTGCTCCTTCCATTGCATAGACTGACCAGGTGAATCCAGGTGAAAGCTATGATCCCTTATTGATGTCACTTGTTAAATCCACTTCAATCAGTGTAGATGAAGGGGAGGAGAAAAGTTAAAAGAAGGATTTTGAAAGCCTTGAGACAATTGAGACATGGATTGTGTATGTATTCGATTCAGGGGGTGAAAGGGAAAGTCAAAATATTTAAGTGCCTTTGAACGGGGTATGGTAGCTGGTGCCAAGTGCACTGGTTTGTGTCAAGAACTGCAATGCTGCTGGGTTTCTCACGTTTAACAGTTTGCCGTGTGTATGAAGAATGGTCCACCACCTAAAGGACATCCAACCAATTTAACACAACTGTGCGAAACATTGGAGTCTACATGAGCATGAACATTCCTGTGGAACTCTTTCGACACCTTGTAGAGTCCATGCTCCAATGAACTGATGCTGTGTTCCTAGTGTTTGGTATAGTCAGTGCATCATAATCAAAAATGGGCTGTTTTATTTGTTATTTATACACGATGCAAGCATTGATATATTTTTGTGTTAGAATTAATGAATGCCTGTGTTTTACCACTGTGTGTGACTGTTTGTTCATCAGAGTGTGTATGCTATGCAAATAGGCACATACAAACAAGCTGTGTGTGTCTATCTTATGATCGCTCTAGTGTGTGTGGTTAATGACGTGGATTAGGATTGCCTCCAGTCCTGGGGGAGAATCCCTCCTCCAACACACACACACACACACACACACACACAGCCAGCGAGTGCATCTCCCTACCCTCATCCCTTCAAATCACATTCAGCTGACTTCCTATCCATTGTGTGTGGTGGGCTATTCGTTCAACTCTCCCCTCTCCCACTACTCTCAGTTCATTGCTTATTTGCTGTGGAACCTTCGTGTAAAACCCAAATGGCAACCTATTCCCTATATAGTGCACAACTTTTTGTGAGGGCCCATAGGGCTCTGGTCAAAAGTAATGCACTATAAAGGGAATATGGTACCATTTGGGACACAATCTTTGACTCCGTAGGCTACCTGACATGCAAATTGGACTGATTCAGTTCACTGGCAAACTGTGATCATGCTGATGTCCCGAGTGGCGTATCAGTCTAAGGCGCAGCGGTCTAATGCATTGCATCTCAGTACTTGAGGCATCACTATAGACACCCTGGTTCAATTCCAGGCTGTATCACAACCGGCCGTGATTGGGAGTTCCATAGGGCGGCGCACAATTGGCCCAGTGTCGTCCGGTGTAGGCCGTCATTGTAAATAAGAATGAGTTTTTAACTGACTTGCCTAGTTAAATAAAGGTTACATTTACAATTGTAAAATGTACAGTTCATGACCAAAAGTACACTATACAGTGGGGCAAAAAAGTATTTATTCAGCCACCAATTGTCCAACTTCTCCCACTTAAAAAGATGAGAGAGGCCTGTCATTTTCATCATAGGTACAATTCAACTATGACAGACAAAATGAGGAAAAAAATCCAGAAAACCACATTGTAGGATTTTTAATAAATTTATTTGCAAATTATGGTGGAAAATAAGTATTTGGTCAATAACAAAAGTTTATCTCAATACTTTGTTATATACCCTTTGTTGGCAATGACAGAGGTCAAACGTTTTCTGTAAGTCTTCACAAGGTTTTCACACACTGTTGCTGGTATTTTGGACCATTCCTTCATGCAGATCTCCTCTAGAGCAGTGACGTTTTGGGGCTGTTGCTGGGCAACACGGACTTTCAACTCCCTCCAAAGATTTTCTATTGGGTTGAGATCTGGAGACTGGCTAGGCCACTCCAGGACCTTGAAATGCTTCTTACGAAGCCCCTCCTTCGTTGCCCGGGCGGTGTGTTTGGGATCATTGTCATGCTGAAAGACCCAGCCATGTTTCATCTTCAATGCCTTTGCTGATGGAAGGAGGTTTTCACTCAAAATCCCACGATACATGGCCCCATTCATTCTTTCCTTTACACGGACCAGTCGTCCTGGTCCCTTTGCAGAAAAACAGCCCCAAAGCATGATGTATCCACCCCCATGCTTCACAGTAGGTATGGTGTTCTTTGGATGCAACTCAGCATTCTTTGTCCTCCAAACACGACGAGTTGAGTTTTTCCCAAAAAGTTATATTTTGGTTTCATCTGACCATATGACATTCTCCCAATCTTCTTCTGGATCATCCAAATGCTCTCTAGCAAACTTCAGACGGGCCTGGACATGTACTGGCTTAAGCAGGGGGACACGTCTGGCACTGCAGGATTAGCTTATTATCTATACTGCTCTACCGTTGGAGACGCAACCATGGAGTTTTCCTCCTAAGGGATAAGGGGTTGGCTAAACATACACTATATATACAAATGTATGTGGACACCACTTCAAATTAATGGATTCAGGCATTTCAGCCACACACGTTGCTGACGGGTGTATAAAACTGAGCACATCGCCATGCAATCTCCACAGACAAACATTGGTAGTGGAATGGCCTCACTGAAGAGCTGAGTGACTTTCAACGTGGCACCGTCATTGGATGCCACCTTTCCAACAAGTCAATTCGTAAAATGTCTGCCCTTCTAGACCTGCCCCGGTCAACTGTAAGCGCTGTTATTGTGAAGTGGAAATGTCTTGGAGAAACATAGTAGGTCAACACAAGCTCACAGAACAGGACCGCTGCATGCTGAAGCATGTAGCGCATAAAAATAATCTGTCCTCGGTTGCAATACTCACTATCGAGTTCCAAACTGCATCAGCACAATAACTGTTTGTCGGAGCTTCATGAATTGGATTTCCATTCCCGAGCAGCAACACACAAGCCTAAGATCAAAAATTTGGTGGAGGAATTATTGTCTGGAGCTGTTTTTCATGGTTCGGGCTTAGTTCCAGTGAAGGGAAATCTTAAGCATACAAAGACAGCATACAATGACATTCTAGACGAGTCTGTGTTTCCAACTTTGTGGCAACAGCTTGAGGAAGGCCCTTTTGTGTTTCAGCATGACAATGCCCCATGCTCAATGCCAGGTCCATACAGAAATGGTTTATCGAGATCGATGTGGAAGGAGTTGACTGGCTGCACAGAGCCATGACCTCAACCCCACCGAACACCTTTGGGATGAATTGTAAAGCCGATTGCGAGCCAGACCTAATCGCCCAACAACAAAATTACATTTTACATTTACATGTAAGTCATTTAGCAGACGCTCTTATCCAGAGCGACTTACAAATTGGTGCATTCACCTTATGACATCCAGTGGAACAGCCACTTTACAATAGTGCATCTAAATCTTTTAAGGGGGGGAGGGGGGTGAGAAGGATTACTTTATCCTATCCTAGGTATTCCTTAAAGAGGTGGGGTTTCAGGTGTCTCCGGAAGGTGGTGATTGACTCCGCTGTCCTGGCGTCGTGAGGGAGTTTGTTCCACCATTGGGGAGCCAGAGCAGCGAACAGTTTTGACTGGGCTGAGCGGGAACTGTACTTCCTCAGTGGTAGGGAGGCGAGCAGGCCAGAGGTGGATGAACGCAGTGCCCTTATTTGGGTGTAGGGCCTGATCAGAGCCTGGAGGTACTGAGGTGCCGTTCCCCTCACAGCTCCGTAGGCAAGCACCATGGTCTTGTAGCGGATGCGAGCTTCAACTGGAAGCCAGTGGAGAGAGCGGAGGAGCGGGGTGACGTGAGAGAACTTGGCAAGGTTGAACACTAGACGGGCTGCGGCGTTCTGGATGAGTTGTAGGGGTTTAATGGCACAGGCAGAAAAAATCCCCGCAGCAATGTTCCAACATCTAGTGGAAAGACTTCCCAGAAGTGTGGAGGCTGTTGTTGCGGTGAAGGGGGGACCAACTTCATATTAATGCCCATGATTTTGGAATGAGATATTCGACAAGCAGGTGCCCACATACACTACATGACCAACAGTGTATGGACACCTGCTCGTCGACCATCTCATTCCAAAATCATGGCATTAATATGGAGTTGGTCCCCCCTTTGTTGCTATAACAGCCTCCATTCTTCTAACATAGCCAAATCCACAAATTATAAGGGGTGTCCACATAATGTTTTATACAGTGGGGCAAAAAAGTATTTAGTCAGCCACCAATTGTGCAAGTTCTCGCACTTAAAAAGATGAGAGTGGCCTGTAATTTTCATCATAGGTACACTTCAACTATGACAGACAAAATGAGGGGAAAAAAATCCAGAAAACCACATTGTAGGATTTTTAAAGAATTTATTTGCAAATTATGGTGGAAAATACGAATTTGGTAAAAAACAAAAGTTTATCTCAATACTATGTTATATACCCTTTGTTGGCAATGATAGGTCAAATGTTTTCTGTAAGTCTTCACAAGGTTTTCACACACTTTATTTTGATAGTCTGGATTTTCCATCTGTATATCTAGATGCAACTGCTTGCTATGGTTACGGTTAGGGTTAGGTTGAGGGTTAAGTTTAGGATTAGGATAACGGTTAAGGTTAGGGTTAGAGCTAAGGTTAGTAGATAGTTGAAATGTTACTAATAGTCTCTAGAGCATCTAAAGACTATTTAAATAAAGTGTCACCTAAGCTGCCATTTGGGACATATCCCATCTGAAATGTATTCATGAACAGGTATCACAGTCCCTAATCGCCCCTTGCTCTGGTTTGGGTGTTTGGCGTGGATTTGATTTGATTTGATTTGGATCTCTTTTAGTGACCATTTGGACTAATCTTCCAAGAGTCCTTAAACATTAAAATAGAATTTATAATACAAACACATTTTCACATATAACACACTATTGCAAACATACATAATATACTAGCATAATGACCCAATAAATCTAAAAAAAGATTGATTCTTCATCTACTTTAGTCCCACAACATTTCTATGTATTATATTTAAATTGTTTTAAAATAATGTTTAAATGTATATATTGAAAGGTTTCTAGTTTGCTCAGTTAATTTATTTAATTTCTTTATTGCTCTAAATCGAAATGTTCTTTTACCTATTTCTCTTTTCTTTCTGGATAACGCATAGATGGTGGACAATCTATTCCTAATATTTACAGAATGTCTGTCTCTTACCAACTGAATACCGTTGTGAATAGAACTTGGCCGTTTTAAATGATGTATATTATGAAATAATAATTATCTTGTCGATTGATGACCAACCAAGAACACTGCAAATGACTGCAACAGAAGAACCATATCTCCACCTTAAAACAATCCTTGCTGCTTTATTCTGTGCATTCTGCAGCCTCCTAACTTCACTTGATTATGCATTTCCCCAGACCATCGAACAGTAGTTCACCTGACTCTCAATTAAAGCTTGTGTTATTTGCTGGAGAATTTTTCCTGGTAAATATTTAGCTATCCTTCTGATTATGCATGCTGTTATATTTTGTTTTACATAGATTAGTTATTTGAGACAACCATGATAAGCAGTTGTCTAGCTGCACTCCCAATAGTTTGGTTTCTGCCACTTCTTCAATTTTTACTCCTCCCATACTTAATTGTATCCCATGCTGTTTTGGCCTTTTCCTAGTTGAACAGACCAACATAACTTTGGTTTTCTTGGTGTTTAAACCAAGTTTGTTTTGGCAAACCCACTTCCTGATTTTCTCAAAATCTCCTTGTAAAGCCTGCTGTACCTGTTGAACCGATTGTCTTGCTGCATAAATTGTAGTATCATCTGCAAATATAGTAGCTTCAGTTTCAACTAAGGCATAGGGAAGGTCGTTGGTATATATTAAATAAAGAAGTGGCCCAAGGCAGCTGCCCTGCGGTATTCCAAAGTTTAACACTTGAGGGGAAGAAAATGAACCATTGATATAGGTGGACTGTTTCCTGTCAGTTAGATATGACTGTACCCATTTCAATGCTACCTACTTAAAACCATAATGCATTAATTTTGTCAAAATTATTTCATGATCCACTAAATCAAATGCTGCACCGAAATATAAAAATAGTACACCTACAAATTTGCCATTATCCATAGCATTGAGCCACTGGTCAGTCATGTCAAGCATGCTGTTTGGCTGTAATCAGATCATTCTTTTCCATGTACTAGGATGAAGTAACACTCGTGACATGAGAAGAGTGATGGAACTGAATGAAAGTATCACAATAAATCATGTCTGATATTTAACCAAGTTATTGGTGAAGCTATCAGAAGCCTTTTCTATTAATAACAATTGTTATTTTTGTCTATTCAATTCTAGCATTTGTGGAAAACAACAATCTCCTCTGCCTGCACAGTGCTTGTTGTATTGTCCAGGTTTAACCTCTGAGTAAGTAACATTTTAATCCATTGAAGAATGTTTTAGCAAACATTTTAGCCCTAATCTAGAGATATTTTATGCTAACCGCACTAAACTAGACTGGGGGACTAGCACTAATCAGGCCCTGACCAACACTCTAGTTTCCAATGACCAGATCTGCACAGAGATCAACCTCTGCACAGAGATCAACCTTTTACCAGATTACCCCTGGTTATCCCATTCAGAACATAAGATAGACAAATTATCAATCTAGTTCCCTAGTCCCACCCTAACGACATAACCTCATGGCAACAATTGAACAAATAATGGATTGATACTTGGGTCACAAGGGGTTGTTCTGACGTGCATTCCTCATATGTAGATTCACAGTTTCTCGTGGATAGGTAACAGGATAACATGAATAACAGGGTACCTGTTCATGGATTGAGTCACATTCAAAGACAGAGCACACAGTCCCATAGATGTTATAGTCTTGTTTTACATAGTGCCTAATGGCCATAAGTAACTGGGCAAGTTAGTGTGGATCCCCAATCCTCGTTTTGATTTTAGGTTGATTATTATTGATCCATCCTGAGATTGAGTGTTTATCTGAAATAAATTAACTACTCACTTTATTGGTTACATCTCATATTTCTCAATGGAGGAAATGGAAAAACGGTGAACCAATCCAAAAGCTTCTTGTCCAGAATATGTAGATTGCTTGGTTCGTGAGTCTGGAGTCGTGTGTCCCATATTGCAGTGGTGCGGTTATCATAGTCTTCACATCAAAGCTTGTTTAGAAACAAGTGTAGTTATATTTAATCAGTCTTCTGGATCAAAGTGGCTTAGTCCTTTTGTGAGCCGGAGCTTTTTTGTTGTTGTTGCCAGCCTTTGGGATTATATGTGAAATAATAACGAGGAAAACTGAAATGGAGAATAACATCATCTTCCTCCCCCGTAGTGTAATGTGTTCCGCTTTAAAAAAAAAAAAAAAGGATCTGTATCGTATTATAGCAGAGTAACATTGAAACTGATATCATGTTCTTGCATCAAAACAATGTCTTTGATAAGAAATAAAACAAAAGATGTCATTTGGAGTGAATGTTTCTTTTTCACTGTGGAAAAAAAAGGGAACAGAAAGCCACTGTATTGCTTTAAGGGAATTTAATGGGGAGCATGTCGAAGGAAGCAGAGATTAAATGGGCATCATGAATGAATGGCAGAACAAACATTACATTTATTTCAGACTCAGTTGATGTTTTTCCTTGCTACAGTGTACTCCTTCCTTTCTGGTTGCCTCGGGAACAAATTGTAACAACCTTCAAATTGTATCTTGAATCAATGGGATTGAATGTGGTATTAACACTGGAGTGTGGCCCTGGATAATCCTGAATTGGCCCTCATCTTTTTGTATCCTATATCCATCCTTCTGAGAGTGAATGTGTGTGTGATGTCCAGCCCCGTGTACATGTATAATCAAGGAAAGGAGTCAGTGTAACGCACGCGCACACAGACAATTCCTGTTATCTCCATCAACCGCACACCTGGGGGCTCGCTTTTGTCACTGAATTGCTTTTTCACCACTTCCCCTTAGCTCAGAAGTGATTAGTGTGACAGAGTGTGGCATGAACATCTCTCAGTAAATGGCCCGGTAATTACTGTAGACCCAGGCAGAGAGGGTGGGGTTATAGAGGAAATTGTATGACCCTAGTCAAAGAGGTTTAAAGCACTGATTGATTTTAGCCAAACAGAGTTTGGTGGTGTGTGTTTAAAAGGGCTGGCAGAATAAGAAGGTTTGCCTCTCATCAACAAAATAATCCAACAGAAGGCATTTTCTCACAACCTGATTTCAAAGTATGAGAATAAATTGAGCCATAAATTCCAATGGTTTCATTGATAATATTGTCGTCAACGTACTTCAAGAATGATTAGTCCAGTGTGTCAGTAGAAAGAGTTTGCTTGTTCAGAATAACACAAAAACAACACAGGGAACTGTGTGTGTGGCTGTGCCTGTGGGGGTTTGGGTGAGAAAGACACATAGGAGAACCAACCAGTAAAGTACAGCCCTCATTCATGATCAACGCATCGTGCCGACAACATCAAAACAGCTTTTCCAGATGATGAAGTCAGCAGGATTTTGAGTTCGGTATCAACCAGACTATCTAAACCTACCCATTTTCAGACTAGAGCTCCATCTGCCATCTAGTGGTCCCCCCAAAAATGTATTACTTTTCACACAGCTACTTATCTAAGTACTCCACACCTTCATGAAAAACCGCTTTAGATGAATGTCTAGAACATCTCTATACCATCTTTTATTTTATGAATAGCTTATATGAATAGCAAGGTGACTGTCTACCATACCTAGATGAATATATATTTTTAATCTTCAGAACATAGTGTGAATTCAATACTAAGAATCTGCTCTATTTTCCAGCAATTGTGTATAACATCATGTTGTTTTGAATTACATCCACAGTGACTGTATGAATTAAAATGGAGTGTTTGTGTGCAGCCAGTCTAATGACAGCGTGTGTTTGTGTTGTAGTCATTATCAGTGTAGTTTGTATAATTAAGACCAGTGGGACTGCTACACTAATTGGCAGCAGCAGAGACCTCCATAATTAAGAGGCTGTTCTGTTGGGAGATGGACAGGACGGCATTCTCAGAGGCAGTGAGTGAGTGAGTGAGTGAGTGAGTGAGTGAGTGAGTGAGTGAGTGAGTGAGTGAGTGAGTGAGTGAGTGAGTGAGTGAGTGAGTGAGTGAGTGAGTGAGTGAGAGTGTGTGTGCTTTGGTACAAGCTGGGCTGAACTGTGTTTGGGTACACTTTCATTCTAGAGCGTTTGTATGTTTGCGTGTTTCTGCGTATGGGCGTGCGTATAAGTTAAAAATCTACATAAGAATGTCATCATTTCATAGCAGGTTTATGTTTAATCTGAAACGCTGATAGCCGTGGCCCTCAATCTTAAAACCATTCCTCATTGAAAGACTGATCCTAACCACCAGGTGGCAGTGTTTGATAAATCGATGAGGAAAGAATGAACATGAATGAAGACTTTACAGAAGGGTAAACTCATCCCATCCACCAACAGTGGAGGACTATAGCATCCACCATGTACTGGTTCTGGTTTATGTGTTGGAAATATTATTGCCATGGTTTAACTGGATTTTATATCATTCTATCACAAAGCAGAGAACAGACTAAAAACCTTTCAATTTCTCAAAGTGATGTCAAACATCCCCAAAGTGGAATCTCCTGATCTCCTACACCCCTGCACCCCCTCTGTTGCAGCAGGCAGCAGCTTTCTCCAAGAAATATGGTATACATCCCAAATGGCACCATATTCCCTATGTAGTGTACTACTTTTGCCCAGATCTATATAGGGAATATGGTGTCATTTGGGATGCACTGTTCAGTTTATTTATTTCACATAATCAGTTCTGATTATGTTCCGGATGTGTCGCCAATGGTACCTTATTCCCTATATAGTGAGTGCGCTGCTTTTGACCATTGGCCCTGGTCAAATGTAGTGTAACCACGTAAGCATTATGAAACTTCTATTCGATCAAATAAGCCTCACCTATCAAAATAGCAGAAAATAGTGGATTTCTGCTTTTTGGCTGATCCATACATTGTTTCAAGCTGGGTAAAGGACCAACTGGGAATGGTTACATCTATGACAGTTTGGAGAAGTGGAATTGTTTAGATTTTTTACCATTAAACTCTGTATTAATCTTTGATCATTCAATTCCGTTGCAGAAGGAATGCATTACATTTTTGTCATTAATAGACTCTCTTATCCAGAGTGCAAACATTTTCATCCTTTTTTTAAAAAGTGAAAAGAACCACCAAACTGCCAAGAATTCCAGTAGTCTAAAGCTGACCTTCCTCGTTCCTCCCAATTTTTAAGCGAATGTCAGAACATTTATGGCATTTATTGCAGTAAGTTGATAAAAATGCTGTTCATCGACTATAGCTCAGCATTTAACACCATAGTGCCCTCCAAACGCATCATTAAGCTTGAGACCCTGGGTCTCGACCCCGCCCTGTGCAACTGGGTCCTGGACTTTCTGACGGTCCGCCCCCAGGTGGTGAGGGTAGGAAACAACATCTCCACCCCTCTGATCCTCAACACTGAGGCCCCACAAGGGTGCATTCTCAGCCCTCTCCTGTACTCCATGTTCACCCATGACTGCATGGCCATGCACGCCTCCAACTCAATCATCAAGTTTGCAGACGTCACTACAGTGGTAGGCTTGATTACTAACAACGACGAGACGGCCCACAGGGAGGAGGTGAGGGCCCTTGGAGTGTGGTGTCAGGAAACAACCTCACACTCAATGTCAACAAAACAAAGGAGATGACCGTGGACTTCAGGAAACAGCAGAGGGAGCACACCCCTATACACATCGACGGGACAGTAGTGGAGAAGGTGGAAAGTGTTAAGATCTCGGCGTACACATTACGGACAAAGTTAATTGGTCCATCCACACAGACAGCGTGGTGAAGAAGGCGCAACAGCGCCTCTTCAACCTCAGAAGGCTGAAGAAATTTGGCTTGTCACCAAAAACACTCACAAACTTTTACAGGTGCACAATCGAGAGCATCCTGCCGGGCTGTATCACCGCCTGGTACGGCACCTGATCCATCCACAACAGCAAGGCTCTCCAGAGGGTAGTGCGGTCTGCACAACGCATCACCGGGGGCAAACTACCTGCCCTCCAGAACACCTACACCACCCGATGTCACAGGAGGGCCGAAAAGATCATCAAGGACAACAACCACCCGAGCCACTGCCTGTTCACCCCGCTATCATCCAGAAGGTGAGGTCAGTACAGATGCATCAAAGCTGGGACAGAGAGACTGAAAAACAGCTTCTATCTCAAAGCCATCAGACTGTTAAACAGCCATCACTAACATTGAGTGGCTGCTGCCAACATACTAACTCAATTCTCTTGCCACATTAATAATTAAAAATTGGATGTGATAAACGTGTTAATAGTCACTTTAAACGATGCCACTTTATATAATGTTTATATAACCTACATTAGTCATCTCATATGTATATACTGTACTCTATACTGTCTACTACATCCTGCCTATGCCGTTTGGCCATCACTCATCCATATATTTATACGTACATATTCTTATTCATTCCTTTACACTTGTGTGTAACAGGTAGTTGTTGTGAAATTGTTAGATTACTTGTTAGATATTACTGCATGGTCGGAACTAGAAGCACAAGCATTTTGCTACACTCACATTAACATCTGCTAACCATGTGTATGTGACCAATAAAATTAGATTTTTTTTTGTCTGTTCTGCAATTTGTTTTACTGACAACAACCACAATACTAATAATTCCAGAACTGATCTTTCTGATTCCTCCTTTATGTGTAGGTGAAAGGCAGGCAATAGCCTACTGTATATGGAATTTCTGTATGTAAATAGCTAATTTACATTTTCAGGAAAGTGGTCATAACCCGAAAATTCATTATAATAGTTTTATTGTCACATATGTGCAGTGAAAAATGTTGTTTTAGAGGGTCAGGCATTGTAGTACATCACCCCTGGAGCAAATTAGGGTTAAGTACCTTTCCCAAGGGCACATCAACAGATTTTTCACCTTATCGGCGTGGTATTGGACACAGAGATCTTTTGGTTACTGGCCCAATGCTCTAACTGCTAGGCTACCTGCCGCCTACCTTCTGCTGACTTGCCCAACGAGCATCTGCCTTTTCAATCCTTTGCCTTGTCATAGCTAGCTGTGCTGTACTTCGTAGTGCAGCGGTTCCCAAACTAGGGGTCGCGACCCCCTGTGTGGTCGTTTGATGTGAAAATGAGGTTACAAAAGAATTTTCAAAATCTTGGTAAAAAAAATATATATACTGTGTTTATATATACATTATAATTGTCATGTTTGTCATTTATTATCATGTCTTGTCCCTGTGCTCCCCATGCTATTCGTTTCCCTCTGCTGGTCTTATTTGGTTCTTTCCCTCCTTCTATCCCTCTCTCTCCCCCTCCCTCTCTCACTCTCTCGCTCTCTCTTCTCTCTATCGTTCCGTTCCTGCTCCCAGCTGTTCCTATTCCCCTAATCATCATTTAGTCTTCCCACACCTGTTCCCGATCCTTTCCCCTGATTAGAGTCCCTATTTATTCCTTTGTGATCCGTTCCTGTCCCGTCGGTTCCTTGTATTGTATTCACCATGCTGTGATTGCGTTTCGCCCTGTCCTGTCGTGTTTTTGCTGTGATTGTGTATCGCCCTGTCCTGTCGTGTTTTTTTTGCCTTCATCAGATGCTGCGTGTGAGCAGGTGTCTCTGTCGACTACGGCCTGCGCCTACCCGGCGACCTGCAGTCTGTGGCCGCTTCTCCAGTTATTTCCCTCTACAAGTCTAGAGGATTTCTGTTATTCCCTGTTTGGACTTAAATAAACTCTGTTTCTGTTAAGTCGCTTTTGGGTCCTCTTTCACCTGCATGACAGAAGGAACCGACCAAGGAATGGACCCAGCGACTTCAGACGCTCGTTACACTGCCGTCAAGATCCAAGGAGCCATGCTCGGCAGACACGAGCAGGAATTGTCTGCTGCTCGCCATGCCGTGGAGAACCTGGCCGCTCAGGTTTCCGACCTCTCTGGACAGTTCCAGAGTCTACGTCTCGTGCCACCTGTTACTTCCTGGCCTGCCGAGCCTCCAGAACCTAGGGTTAATAACCCACCTTGCTACTCCGGGCAGCCCACTGAGTGCCGCTCCTTTCTCACGCAGTGTGAGATTGTGTTCTCTCTCCAACCCAACACATACTCTAGAGAGAGAGCTCGGGTTGCTTACGTCATTTCACTCCTTACTGGCCGGGCTCGAGAATGGGGCACAGCTATCTGGGAGGCAAGGGCTGATTGCTCTAACAAGTTCCAGAACTTTAAAGAGGAGATGATTCGGGTTTTTGACCGTTCAGTTTTTGGTAGGGAGGCTTCTAGGGCCCTGGCTTCCTTATGCCAAGGTGAACGGTCCATAACGGATTATTCTATTAAGTTTCGCACTCTTGCTGCCTCTAGTGAGTGGAACGAGCCGGCGCTGCTCGCTCGTTTTCTGGAGGGACTCCACGCAGTGGTTAAGGATGAGATTCTCTCCCGGGAGGTTCCATCAGATGTGGACTCTTTGATTGCTCTCGCCATCCGCATAGAACGACGGGTAGATCTTCGTCACCGGGCTCGTGGAAGAGAGCTCGCATCAACGGTGTTTCCCTGCTCCGCATCGCAACCATCTCCCTCCTCTGGCTTTGAGACTGAGCCCATGCAGCTGGGAGGGATTCGCATCTCGACTAAGGAGAGGGAACGGAGGATCACCAACCGCCTGTGCCTCTATTGCGGAGTTGCTGGACATTTTGTTAATTCATGTCCAGTAAGAGGCCAGAGCCCATCAGTAAGCGGAGGGCTACTGGTGAGCGCTACTACTCAGGTCCCTTCATCTAGATCTTGTACTACTATGTCGGTCCATCTACGCTGGACCGGTTCGGGTGCTACATGCAGTGCCTTGATTGACTCTGGGGCTGAGGGTTGTTTCATGGACGAAGCATGGGTTCGGAAACATAACATTCCTTTCAGACCGTTAGACAGGCCTACGCCCATGTTTGCCTTAGATGGTAGTCATCTTCCCAGTATCAAATTTGAGACACTACCTTTAACTCTCACAGTATCTGGTAACCACAGTGAGACTATTTCTTTTTTGATTTTCCGTTCACCGTTTACACCTGTTGTTTTGGGTCATCCCTGGCTAGTATGTCATAATCCTTCTATTAATTGGTCTAGTAATTCTATCCTATCCTGGAACGTTTCTTGTCATGTGAAGTGTTTAATGTCTGCCATCCCTCCCGTTTCTTCTGTCCCTACTTCTCAGGAGGAACCTGGCGATTTGACAGGAGTGCCGGAGGAATATCATGATCTGCGCACGGTCTTCAGTCGGTCCCGAGCCAACTCCCTTCCTCCTCACCGGTCGTATGATTGTAGTATTGATCTCCTTCCGGGGACCACTCCTCCTCGAGGTAGACTATACTCTCTGTCGGCTCCCGAACGTAAGGCTCTCGAGGATTATTTGTCTGTGTCTCTTGACGCCGGTACCATAGTGCCTTCTTCTTCTCCGGCCGGGGCGGGGTTCTTTTTGTTAAGAAGAAGGACGGTACTCTGCGCCCCTGCGTGGATTATCGAGGGCTGAATGACATAACGGTTAAGAATCGTTATCCGCTTCCCCTTATGTCATCAGCCTTCGAGATTCTGCAGGGAGCCAGGTGCTTTACTAAGTTGGACCTTCGTAACGCTTACCATCTCGTGCGCATCAGAGAGGGGGACGAGTGGAAAACGGCGTTTAACACTCCGTTAGGGCATTTTGAGTACCGGGTTCTGCCGTTCGGTCTCGCCAATGCGCCAGCTGTTTTTCAGGCATTAGTTAATGATGTTCTGAGAGACATGCTGAACATTTTTGTTTTTGTCTATCTTGACGATATCCTGATTTTTCTCCGTCACTCGAGATTCATGTTCAGCACGTTCGACGTGTTCTACAGCGCCTTTTAGAGAATTGTCTCTACGTAAAGGCTGAGAAGTGCTCTTTTCATGTCTCCTCCGTTACTTTTCTCGGTTCCGTTATTTCCGCTGAAGGCATTCAGATGGATTCCGCTAAGGTCCAAGCTGTCAGTGATTGGCCCGTTCCAAGGTCACGTGTCGAGTTGCAGCGCTTTTTAGGTTTCGCTAATTTCTATCGGCGTTTCATTCGTAATTTCGGTCAAGTTGCTGCCCTCTCACAGCTCTTACTTCTGTCAAGACGTGTTTTAAGTGGTCCGGTTCCGCCCAGGGAGCTTTTGATCTTCTAAAAGAACGTTTTACGTCCGCTCCTATCCTCGTTACTCCTGACGTCACTAGACAATTCATTGTCGAGGTTGACGCTTCAGAGGTAGGCGTGGGAGCCATTCTATCCCAGCGCTTCCAGTCTGACGATAAGGTTCATCCTTGCGCTTATTTTTCTCATCGCCTGTCGCCATCTGAGCACAACTATGATGTGGGTAACCGTGAACTGCTCGCCATCCGCTTAGCCCTAGGCGAATGGCGACAGTGGTTGGAGGGGGCGACCGTCCCTTTTGTCGTTTGGACAGACCATAAGAACCTTGAGTACATCCGTTCTGCCAAACGACTTAATGCCCGTCAAGCTCGTTGGGCGTTGTTTTTCGCTCGTTTCGAGTTTGTGATTTCTTACCGTCCGGGTAGCAAGAACACCAAGCCTGATGCCTTATCCCGTCTGTTTAGTTCTTCTGTGGCTTCTACTGATCCCGAGGGGATTCTTCCTTATGGGCGTGTTGTCGGGTTAACAGTCTGGGGAATTGAAAGACAGGTTAAGCAAGCACTCACGCACACTGCGTCGCCGCGCGCTTGTCCAAGTAACCTCCTTTTCGTTCCTGTTTCCACTCGTCTGGCTGTTCTTCAGTGGGCTCACTCTGCCAAGTTAGCTGGTCATCCCGGTGTTCGAGGCACTCTTGCGTCTATTCGCCAGCACTTTTGGTGGCCGACTCAGGAGCGTGACACGCGCCGTTTCGTGGCTGCTTGTTCGGACTGCGCGCAGACTAAGTCGGGTAACTCTCCTCCTGCCGGTCGTCTCAGACCGCTTCCCATTCCTTCTCGACCATGGTCTCACATTGCCTTAGACTTCATTACCGGTCTGCCTTTGTCTGCGGGGAAGACTGTGATTCTGACGGTTGTCGATAGGTTCTCTAAGGCGGCACATTTCATTCCCCTCGCTAAACTTCCTTCCGCTAAGGAGACGGCACAAATCATTATTGAGAATGTATTCAGAATTCATGGCCTCCCGTTAGACGCCGTTTCAGACAGAGGCCCGCAATTCACGTCACAGTTTTGGAGGGAGTTCTGTCGTTTGATTGGTGCGTCCGTCAGTCTCTCTTCCGGGTTTCATCCCCAGTCTAACGGTCAAGCAGAGAGGGCCAATCAGACGATTGGTCGCATACTACGCAGCCTTTCTTTCAGAAACCCTGCGTCTTGGGCAGAACAGCTCCCCTGGGCAGAATACGCTCACAATTCGCTTCCTTCGTCTGCTACCGGGTTATCTCCGTTTCAGAGTAGTCTGGGTTACCAGCCTCCTCTGTTCTCATCCCAGCTTGCCGAGTCCAGCGTTCCCTCCGCTCAAGCGTTTGTCCAACGTTGTGAGCGCACCTGGAGGAGGGTGAGGTCTGCACTTTGCCGTTACAGGGCACAGACGGTGAGAGCCGCCAATAAACGCAGGATTAAGAGTCCAAGGTATTGTTGCGGCCAGAGAGTGTGGCTTTCCACTCGCAACCTTCCTCTTACGACAGCTTCTCGTAAGTTGACTCCGCGGTTCATTGGTCCGTTCCGTGTCTCCCAGGTCGTCAATCCTGTCGCTGTGCGACTGCTTCTTCCGCGACATCTTCGTCGCGTCCATCCTGTCTTCCATGTCTCCTGTGTTAAGCCCTTTCTTCGCACCCCCGTTCGTCTTCCCTCCCCCTCCCGTCCTTGTCGAGAGCGCACCTATTTACAAGGTACATAAGATCATGGACATGCGTTCTCGGGGACGGGGTCACCAATACCTAGTGGATTGGGAGGGTTACGGTCCTGAGGAGAGGAGTTGGGTTCCGTCTCGGGACGTGCTGGACCGTTCACTCATCGATGATTTCCTCCGTTGCCGCCAGGATTCCTCCTCGAGTGCGCCAGGAGGCGCTCGGTGAGTGGGGGGTACTGTCATGTTTGTCATTTATTATCATGTCTTGTCCCTGTGCTCCCCATGCTATTCGTTTCCCTCTGCTGGTCTTATTTGGTTCTTTCCCTCCTTCTATCCCTCTCTCTCCCCCTCCCTCTCTCACTCTCTCGCTCTCTCTTCTCTCTATCGTTCCGTTCCTGCTCCCAGCTGTTCCTATTCCCCTAATCATCATTTAGTCTTCCCACACCTGTTCCCGATCCTTTCCCCTGATTAGAGTCCCTATTTATTCCTTTGTGATCCGTTCCTGTCCCGTCGGTTCCTTGTATTGTATTCACCATGCTGTGATTGCGTTTCGCCCTGTCCTGTCGTGTTTTTGCTGTGATTGTGTATCGCCCTGTCCTGTCGTGTTTTTTTGCCTTCATCAGATGCTGCGTGTGAGCAGGTGTCTCTGTCGACTACGGCCTGCGCCTACCCGAAGCGACCTGCAGTCTGTGGCCGCTTCTCCAGTTATTTCCCCTCTACAAGTCTAGAGGATTTCTGTTATTCCCTGTTTGGACTTAAATAAACTCTGTTTCTGTTAAGTCGCTTTTGGGTCCTCTTTCACCTGCATGACAATAATATCATCTTTGTCTCTCAAAATCATTGTAAATGTGGTTAACCTTAAAAATCTAAAGGAAACTTATTCAAATCTAAAAGTAAAAATTCAACCAGAGAGTGTCCTTAGATCTTGAGGAAAAGGCTGCACTTGACCATTGCACTTGAATCATTCCCATGGTGAATGGCTAAGCCCCCTACGCGATGAAATCACACACTATTGCAGAGACTTTGATATTACCGAACACAATTGATATGGTGAAAATAATGTGTGGGGAGGCAGAGGCACATCAATACCTTTGTCAGATTAAACTGTGAAGAATTGATGCTATAGCAATCAAGAAGCGACTTACTGGACAACTCAAAAACTCCCCACCTTATCATGGGACTGTGGGCAGGCCTCATCACTCTAGTTATGAATGTGTCCCCTCCCTCTGCCATATGGGCACATTGTATGATACACCCACTGAGCTATAATAGATACACTGAGAGCAACTGGCAGCAAAAGAGCTTAGCGCAGAACAAAGAGATATGCAAAACCAATTTGCAATTGACTGTCATAGCCCCACATTAAAAGTATATGATGTCACACCCTGATCGGTTTCACCTGTCTTTGTGCTTGTCTCCACCCCCTTCCAGGTGTTGCCTATCTTCCCCATTATCCCTTGTGTATTTATACCTGTGTTCTCTGTTTTTCTGTTCCCAGTTTGTCTTGTCAGGTCTTACCAGTGTGCTTTCCCGTCTTCCTGCTTTCTCAAGTTTCTGTTTCCCAGTTCTGACCTTTCTACCTGCCCTGACCCCGAGCCTGCCTGCTGTTCTGTACCTGCCTGACTGGCCCAATTACGAACCTCTGCCTGCCCTGACCCCGAGCCTGCCTGCTGTACCTTATTGACTGGATTACGGACCCCTGTTTGGGTCAATAAACATCTGTGATTCTAGCTGTCTGCATTTGGGTCTTATCCTGAGTTCTGATAGATGGTGAGTTGAGAATACAGTCAGAAATACAGTTAAAATGTTTTGCAATTGACTGCCATAGCCCCAATTAAAAAAGTAAACATTGGCTGAATTTTCAGATATCAAAATGAATTTTTGGGCCAAAGAGGTTTGCCTGCCGTAGCGATTAGCGAAGCTACCCAAACCCTGCTTGTTTTGTTTACAACAAAAGGGGAGAAGGGAGTCATGGCAGTGGCATGTAAATCTTGGTGGGGCAAACGCAATAATGTATTTTTATGCATGCCAGAAAAGCCACTACACAGCGCAACACTAAAAAATACATTAATGGCACTAATGGTGACAAACAGTGCCCACAAACTGTTAGGGCCTACATACAACTGTGCCAACAGCAGAGCTTTCTTTTCAGCACCATGGAGTGACTCCTTACCACCACTACACCTGGCTATCAGCGGAGCCTTGTCTGGCATTGAAACAGTTAACTCAGCCTCATTTAATGCATTTTTAAAAAACATAGCTGATATGGCTGACTTGCTTAAATGAATGTGGTTTCTGAGATGTACAAACTGTGGCATAAGGGAAAGATGAACAGATAAAATGTTCATCCTGTTGGTGGCGGTAATACACATTTTTGGGTTGTAGTCCGCCATAAAACCCACAGAAAACTCCTGAGGGGTTCGTGCTGATTGTACGGAGATTGTGACAGCCGGTTAAATGGTGTCCCTTGACAAGGCAAGAACAAGATGTATGTCAAGAGAAGTGCAGTTTTAACTCAAGGAGACTTATACTTGGAATACGGAGGAGGAGTGGAGGGAAAAGGAGAGGCAGAGGGGGTCAAAGAAAGAGAGGGGGAGGAAGAGCGTGAGCTTGAGTCTGTGAAATCTTTTGTAAAAAAGGGAAATGTTTTGTTAATGAAGAATGTTAGCAGAGTGAGTTGAAGACAGAAAGAGAAATGGAAGCGAATGAGGGCGAAGTATCAGAGGTGGTAGGTGTGGTGAAGTTCTCGGAGCCCAAGGCTTGCACTGAGGGTCAGGATAAAGATGAGTTGGACAGTAGGGTGAAGTTTTTGGAAAAGGTTGACCCTTACCTTTTGGCTCATCCATTTGTGGTTTCAGGGTAGGTTAAAATAGAGTTGGGTCCTGTGGAATCAGTGAGGTTAACCAGAAGTGATCTTGTGATAATTGTTTTGTATTTCTGCTGGTCAGAGGAAGCAGGCGCTGTATGTTAAAGGAATGGGGGCAAGAGATGTGAATTGTTTTGCTCTCAAGAAAAGGGTGCCATTGAAAGGAGGGATTACTGGGGTAGCGTTAAATGTGAAAGCGGAAGATTCCCTGTGTTTGTGATTACTCGTCGTTTGGTGTGACGCAGACAGGGTGGCGTGTGTGGTGAAACACACATTGTCTGTTCTTTTGAGTTTTGATGTTGAGTCTTTGCGCGACAAAGTGATATAGAAGTTATCCTGTACAACCTTTTGTGCAGAATACATTACACTTATGGGCATGTGGCAATAGTGTGTAGGATGGAGGTTCCTAGGTGTGAGAAGTGTGCAGAAGGGCACAAGACAAAGGAATGTGTAGAATTGTAGAAAGTAGTGTTAATTGTAGGGGTGCCCATGAGCAGCTTTTCAAGATATGTCGATATAGGACTCGTTTTACTGTGGATATAGATACTTTTGTACCTGTTTCCTCCAGCATCTTCACAAGATCATTTGCTGTTGTTCTGGGAATCATTTGCACTTTTCACACCAAAGTACGTTCACCTCTTTCCTGAGCTGTATGACGTCTGCGTGGTCCCAACGTGTTTATACTTGCGTACTATTGTTTCTACAGATGAACGTGGTACCTTCAGGCGTTTGGAAATTGCTCCCAAGGATGAACCAGACTTGTGGAGGTCTTGGCTAATTTCCTTTGATTTTCCCATGATGTCAAGCAAAGAGTCATTGAGTTTGAAGGTTGACCTTGAAATACATCCACAGGTACACCTCCAATTGACTCAAATTATTAGCCTATCAGAAGCTTCTAAGCCATGGAATTTTCCAAGCTGTTTAAAAGAACAGTCAGTTTAGTGTATGTAAACTTCTGACCCATTGGAATTGTGATACAATGAATTATAAGTGAAATAATCTGTCTGTAAACAATTGTTAGAAAAATGACTTGTGTCATGCACAAAGTAGAAGTCCTAATCGACTTGCCAAAACTATAGTTTGTTAACAAGAAATTTGTGGAGTGGTTGAAAAACGAGTTTTAATGACTCCATGTATGTCTGTCAACTTCCGACTTTAACTGTATATGTTTCAGTGAGATTGGATTGTACTGTACTGTACTGCAGGGATAGAACATAAGTCGCAGAAAATTGAGTTTGTGGTGGCAGCTGCAGAGATTTTTGGGGTTGCGAGATTTGACATCAGAAGAGTTGGGTGTGATAAGTAGTGGTAGGATGGTTTCCCATCCTTTCAGGTTGTTGGCCTGAGGTAGGATTAAATAGATTTAAATAGTGGTGTAGGGAGGTGTTATTTTTAAATCATTGTATGTTTTATTTATTTTGTGAGTGTGGTGTTAGATGGTAGGGTATTTATTGTTATTTTTTTTTAAAGCAAGGAATAAAGGGAGTTTTACTCCAGTCTAGTAGCTGGCGGTAATGCGACATTTATTGGATGTCATCCGCCCCATCGAAGAAGAAGAAGTTGCCTACAGAGGTGACGTCAGTGGGTTATTCACAGCCGCATACAAACAGCGTTCCATAGCATAGCAGACATAGGGGTCCCTCCCTACTCCAAGTGCAAGTCCAGAGTACAGTACTGTGCAGCCGGTGCGTCAACATGACTTCCACTTTTTGAATGGATGTCCTTTTAAATGTACATTTCTGATGAATAGTCAACTTGCTGCGTTTTCCGAAGAGGGAAGAGATTGACCTAACTCAACCAGCATTCACGGGTGCGGCATCTGTTTGCCTCCGACAGGCACAGAGCGACCCGGCGCTTCTCCTGTTGTAAAGCACTGCTAGCTAGCAGGATCTTGTCAGTTGTGACTTTCCATCAGCGGCGAAGATGGCGGACCCGGCCGAGTGCACCATCAAAGTGATGTGCCGTTTTAGACCATTGAACAGTTCAGAGGTGGCAAGAGGGGATAAATACATACCAAAGTTTACAGGGGAGGATCAAGTGTCTATCTCGGTAAGTTGACATTCAAACACGGAAAACATTGGTCTACGAAAACAGCCCCCCTTTGTAATGCTAGCTAGGCTAACTAAACTAAGCATATCACATGATGCTTGGGCCAGCTAGCTAGCTAAAAGGAACACCAGCCAAGGACAAGGGCACTTTCTGGTTCACTCCTTCGTTCGCATAATAGCAAGCCAGACATAGATTCATATCTCACATTCAAATGCCATCTAATGAGTAACAACACATTTGACGGCAGCAACACCATTGTGTGTCAGCTAGCCGGCTGAATGAACGTTAACCAGGCTAGGTAACGTTAGTTACTTTTTGTCTTGTTGGCTAATTAGCTAGAGCTAGCTAACCTAACGTTAGCAAAGTCCACGGCCTACTTTATTCATTGACATGGACACAAAGAAGTATAGCTGGTTAGCTAACGATAATGTTAGCTAGCTTGGTAGGGGATGGCGAAGATGTCTACTGTAACTATAGTTAGCCAATTGGTGTGGTTGTAGTTAGCTAGTTAAGTTAATGTTTAGTTACCAGTCCTAAAGAGCGGTATTGAAATACTAGATAGTTACTAGGTAGCTAAGGATAACCACCTCGCATATGCCATTGCCTCATTGACAGCTGTCACTTGTTGGGCGTATTGAATGGGGAATGTTTTCGCCAGGCCCAATTCCTTGGTGCAAATTATTCTTCTAACGGCCTATTGGGATAAGGGGGCTTTGTAGATTTGTAACAATTTGGGGTGCGGTACTATGATAGAGGACTAGGAGTCAGGTGTGCACATCTGCTCAGTGCTCACTACACTACTTCGCCCTTTGGCCTTGTCAAAGGTAAATGACAGAAACCATTACAGTTGGGACAAACTTTATGGACTTCCAAACACTTCCCTCAATGCTGTAGCCGAATTACGTTCCTTTCCTGAATGATAAACAGTCAAGTATAACAAGTCAAGTTCTATTTGTCATGTGCACAGTTTTTTTTGTTGTATTCCCAAAGAGATGTGGATGAATGGAGGTAGACACTGAAGGAAGAAGTCCTTGCACCATAGCAACAGCAAATGTAGAATCCAAGGGTGTGGTATCTGGTCATGATTACTGGATAGTTAATGGAGGATTACTCATAAATGAGCATGTTTGTTATGTCATGATGTAGTTTGGAGGAAAACTTTTGGCCCCAAGTATAACATATTGTAATGACATAGATCAAAATTGAAAGAATGCCCCAACAGTTCTCGAATTGACGATTTATTGACTCAACTCACAGGCTACTGTCTGGCTGTAGTCTATGCTAAATAAATCCGATAAAACAATCACAGCTACTCAACTCACTGTCGACATGAAAAAGGGAGAGAACAGTGCCAGCATGGTTATATAACATATGTCAAAAGTAGTTCACTGTATAAGAAATGGGGTGAAGGACACAACCCATGTCCCACCACATTCGTACCTAATGAGACACATTCTCTTTTAACCTCTCTGGGATATGTGGGACGGTAGTGTCCCACCTTGCCAACAGCCAGTGAAAGTGCAGGTGCACTTCCGGATTGGATTTTTCTCAGACTTTCGCCTGCAACATCAGTTCTGTTATACTCACAGACAATATCTTTACAGTTTTGGAAACGTTAGTGTTTTCTATCCAAAGCTGTAAATTATATGCATATTCTAGCATCTTGTCCTCACAAAATAGGACGAGAGTCGCAACAGGTTTAAGGACTCAGACCATGAAAAACAAGATTCTCTGGTCTGATGAAACCAAGATTGAACTCTGGCCTGAATACCAAGTGTCACATCTGGAGGAAACCTAGCACCATCCCTACGGGGAAGCGGGGTGGCAGCGTCATGCTGTGGGGATGTTTTTCAGCGGGAGAGACTGGGATACTCGTCAGGATTGTGGAGAAAGATGAACACAGCAAAGTACAGATATCGCTCAGGGCCTGACTGGGGCAATGGTTCACCTTCCAACAGGACAGCGACCCTAAGCACACAGCCATGACAATGCAGGAGTAGCTTCGGGACATGTCTCTGAATGTCCTTGAGTGGCCCAGCCAGAGCCCGGACTTGAACCCCATCAAATATCTCTGGAGAGACCTGAAAATTGCTGTGCAACGACACTCCCCATCCAACCTGACAGAGCTTGAGTGGAACTGCAGAAAAGAATGGGAGAAACTTCCAAAATACCGGTCGTGCCAAGCTTGTAGCGTCATACCCAAGAAGACTCGAGGCTACAATCGCTGCCAAAGGTGCTTCAACACCTAAATAACAGAGTAAAAAATATCAATGTTCATATTGTCATAATATGAACATTATATTTTCCCTCTTATTTGGTCTACTTCTTGTTGATTGAGAAAAACAACAACAATTAAATCAATTCAGTAAATGAGGCTGTAACGTAAAAAATGTGAAAGTCAAGGGGTCTGAATACTTTCCGAATGCACTGTAGGTCATTTCCTAGTACACTCACCCAGACCTCAGGGAATGAGGCCCAAATGGGCCCTGGTTAAAAGTAGTGCACTACATAGGGAGCCATCTGGGAATCATACCCAGACCTCAGAATGAGGCTGACTAGTTGGCATTAGTTGGACTGGGAATCCCTGGGTAGGCTGTATAATTTGATGGTGTTTTCTAGTGTCTGCCTTTGCATTCATTTGAATAATATTGTCCTCTTTGTTGGTGAAATGTTCAGTTTCGCTGGCTAAAATTTGACATTTTAGTCATTTAGCAGACTGTCTTATCCAGAGCGACTTACAGGAGAAATTGGAGTTAAGTGCCTTGCTCAAGGGCACATCCACAGATTTTCCACTTAGTTGTCTCGGGGATTCAAACCAGTAATGTTTCGTTTACTGGTCCAATGTCTTAACCGCTAGGCTCCCTGCCTCGTCCTAACCCCATTTGTTATCCATTGTAACAGGGTATCGGGTGCGGCGGCAGGTAGGCTAGCTGTTAAAACATTGGGCCAGTAACCAAAAGGTCGCTGGTTCGAATACCCAAGCACACGAGGTGAAAAATCGTTCAGCGTGCCCTTGAGCAAGGCACTTAAACCCTAATTTGCTCCAGGGAGCCTGCACTGCTATGGCCACACTACAATGGTGTGTGTGTGTGCCTGGCATTCCATACTCAGTCTAGTCAACAATCACTCTTCTCCGCTATGAACAATGGGCTGTGCCTTTCAGAGAACCAGGTACAGAGACAAATTAGCCAGTTTATCTTCCAGTATTGGAGGACAACCGAGAGACTGTGGCACAGTAATAGGCCCACAGTCTAAGAGGTTGGTTGGCTGCAGACACTTGTAGGGTTCTGAACAGTGAAATGGGTTGTGTCCAAATTGGCACCCTATTCCCTACATGGTGCACAATTTATGACCATAAGCAGGGGAATAGGGAGCTATTTGGAAGGCAGACTTAGAAGCCTGAGTTAGTCAGTTTGATGATGAAGTAATTTCCTTTATGAGAATGGGCCTGAAGTTCTGTCTACTGTAGCTTTGCCTGAAGCTCCTGGGTATAATTTATAGGCTTTTTGTTCAACCTCTCCTCTCCACAGAATGGTTCTGTTTTTGTGCCAGTGAAGTTAGGACTGCATCCCAAATTTGCTTATGTAGTAGTGCACAATGAGCCCTGATCGGGGGGCTCTGGACTAACTTTTTTCACTGATAGCAAAAACTTATTCAGTTGATGGTACCAGTACAACCATTTTTTTTTGCCACCTGAACAGCGATAATGACCTGATCTGTGTCCCATAATGTACCTGCATTTCATACAGAAACAGGCTAATAATGTCTAGCCATCTTATAAAATAGCATGCCCTTTCAGGGCTTGACATTGCCAGTGGCCCCCCGGGCTAGTGCCAACTGCCCCTAATGAAAGAATTAATGGCTTCTGAAAGCGTGCGCATAATTAAAATTGTATCTTTAATTTGTGGCCTGAGCAAGTAGCCTATAACAACCTACCCTCCATACACAAATTACATTTTAACGCAACTATATCATATTTACGTTTTGTATTTTGGAAGAAAAAAAAAATCATAAATCACACAATCACGTCTTTTTTTCCGGACTAGGTACTTACATATTCCCTAAATTTAACTCATTTTTGCTGGTGAGCTTAGGTAATTATTTTAACCTAAAGTTTGGTGGGCCCCCAAAACATCCCTAGCCCTTTAATTACATTTTAATTTGGCTAACTGTGTTTTTGTACTGTACATTTTAGTGTAGACACGGTTATTATACACTGAACACAAATACACGGTTTCATGAGCTGAAATAAAAGTTGTGCAGGAGGCTTATTTCTCTCAGTTTTTTTAAGTTAACTTTGACCAACTGATGCAAATCTGTATTCCCAGTCATGTGAAATCCATAGATTAGGGCCTAATGAATTTATTTAAATTGACTGATTTCCTTATGAACTCAGTAATCTTTTAAATTGCCTTAATTTTTGTCCCATATAGATTTTTTGTATTTATTTTCAGTTAGTTTTCAGATGTGATTTGCTAGTTTTTATTTAGTATTAGTTGTATATTAATATTTCATTTTTATATTTGTTTCAGTGTTGGGGACAGAACATGCATGGGAGGCTAAAAGCTGTGTTTGTTTTTTTGGGATTTTGCTTCTTGCAACTGGGGGGCAGTAATACATAAGGTGGTGGATCAAGTTAAAGGATAGATTTTAGGGATGCACGATATATGGGTGAACTGATCGGAATCGGACGATATTAGCTAAAAATGCAAATATAGACTTCAAACTTGACGTCCCATATATCGTGCATCCCTAAAATCTATCCTACAGTTGAAGTCGGAAGTTTACATACACCTTAGCCAAATACATTTTAATTAAGTTTTTCACAATTCCTGAAATGTTTAATTTAATTATAGTAAAAATTCCCTGTCAGTTACATGGAACCCAAACCGGCTGCACGTGTGCGCCATCTTGCAGAAATATATTTTGTCCCCTCACACCAAACGCGATCACGACACGAAGGTTAAAATATCAAAACAAACTCTGAACCAATTATATTCATTTGGGGACAGGTTGAACAGCGTTAGAGATTTATGGCAATTAAGCTAGCTAGCTTGCACTTGCTAGCTAATTTGTCCCATTTAGCTTGCTTGCTGTTGCTAGCTAATTTGTCCTGGGATATAAACACAGATTTGTTATTTTACCTGAAATGCACAAGGTCCTCTACTTCGCCAATTAATCCACATATTAAATGGTCAATCGAATCTTTTCTAGTCATCTCCTCCTTCCAGGTTCTTCTCTTGACTTTATATTGCGATTGGCAACTTTCATAAATTGGATGCATTACCGTCACTGACCTTGATCGTCTTTCAGTTACCCACGTGGGTATAACCAATGAGGATATGGCACGTGGGTACCTGCTTCTATAAACCAATGAGGAGATGGGAGAGGCAGGACTTGCACTGCGATCTGAAAATAGAAATATATCTAATTTCTATTTTAGCCATTTACATTTAAGTCATTTAGCAGACGCTCTTATCCAGAGCGACTTACAAATTGGTGCATTCACCTTATGACATCCAGTGGAACAGCCACTTTACAATAGTGCATCTAAATATTTTAAGGGGGGTGAGAAGGATTACTTTATCCTATCCTAGGTATTCCTTAAAGAGGTGGGGTTTCAGGTGTCTCCGGAAGGTGGTGATTGACTCCGCTGTCCTGGCGTCGTGAGGGAGTTTGTTCCACCATTGGGGAGCCAGAGCAGCGAACAGTTTTGACTGGGCTGAGCGGGAACTGTACTTCCACAGTGGTAGGGAGGCGAGCAGGCCAGAGGTGGATGAACGCAGTGCCCTTATTTGGGTGTAGGGCCTGATCAGAGCCTGGAGGTACTGAGGTGCCGTTCCCCTCACAGCTCCGTAGGCAAGCACCATGGTCTTGTAGCGGATGCGCGCTTCAACTGGAAGCCAGTGGAGAGCGCAGAGGAGCGGGGTGACGTGAGAGAATTTGGGAAGGTTGAACACTAGACGGGCTGCGGCGTTCTGGATGAGTTGTAGGAGTTTAATGGCACAGGCAGGGAGCCCAGCCAACAGCGAGTTGCAGTAGCCCTTGGCAACGCATATGCTCGTTGGCGTGCGCAAGTGGTGTTGGTGCAATAATTGAATAACACAGATTTCATAATTTAAATTATAAAGGGTAGCCTTCCACAAGCTTCCGACAATAAGTTGGGTGAATTGTGGCCCATTCCTCCTGAAAGAGCTGGTGTAACTGACAGGTTTGGAGGCCTCCTTGCTCACACTTTTTCAATTCTGCCCACAAATGTTCTATAGGATTGAGGTCAGGGCTTTGTGATGGCCACTCTAATACCTTGACTTTGTTGTCCTTAAGCCATTTTGCCACAACTTTGGAAGTATGCTTGGGGTCGTTGTCCATTTGGAAGACCCATTTGCAACCAAGCTTTAACTTCCTGACTGATGTCTTGTGATGTTGCTTCAATATATCCAAATAATTTTCCTATCATGATGCCTTCTATTTTGTGAAGTGCACCACTCACTCCTGCAGCAAAGCACTCTCACAACATGATGCTGCCACCCCCATGCTTCATGGTTGGGATGGTGTTCTTCGGCTTGCAAGCCTCCCCCTTTTTCCTCCAAATATAATGGTGGTCATTATGGCCAAACAGTTCTATTTTTATTTCATCAGACCATAGGACATTTTTCCAAACAGTACAATCTTTGTCCCCATGTGCAGTTGCAAACTGTAGTCTGGCTTTTTTATGGCTGTTTTGGAGCAGTGGCTTCTTCCTTGCTGAGCAGCCTTTCAGGTTATGTCGATTAGAGGTCGACCGATTATGATTTTTCAACATCGATACCGATTATTGGAGGAACAAAAAGCCGTTACCAATTAATCGGCCGATTTTATAAAAAAAAAAAAAATGTATGTATTTGTAATAATGACAATTACAACAATACTGAATTAACACTTATTTTAACTTAAGGTAAGAAGTTTTAGGTTGTAGTTATTATTATAGGACTATTTAACCTTTGACTATTGGATGTTGGATATTCTTATAGGCACTTTAGTATTGCCAGTGTAACAGTATGGCCTCTGTCCCGCTCCTCGCTCCTCCCTGAGCTCGAACCAGCAACACAACGACAACAGCCACCACATCGAAGCAGCGTTACACATGCAAAGCAAGGGAAACAACCACCCCAAGGCTCAGAGCGTGTGAAGTTTGAAACGCTATTAGCGCGCACTAACTAGCCAGCCATTTCACTTCGGTCACACCAGCCTCATCTCGGGAGTTGATAGGTTTGAAGTCATAAACAGCGCAATGCTTGACGCACAATGAAGAGCTGCTGGCAGAACACACGAAAGTGCTGTTTGATTTAATGTTTACGCGCCTGCTTCTGCCTATCACTGCTCAGTCAGATACTTAGATATGCTTGTGTGCTCAGTCAGATTATATGCAATACAGGACACGCTAGATAATATCTAGTGATATCATCAACCATGTGTAGTTAACTAGTGATTGTTTTTTATAAGATAAGTTTAATGATAGCTAGCAACTTACCTTGGCTTACTGCATTTGCATAACAGGCAGTCTCCTTGTGGATCCCCCAAGCTGACGAGGTGAAAATCTGTCTTTCAGTCCCTGAACGAGGCAGTTAACCCACCGTTCCTAGGCCGTCATTGAAATTAAGAATGTGTCTTTAACTGACTTGCCTAGTTAAATAAAGATTAAATAAAGAAAATGCAAATCGGCACCCAAAAACACCAATTTCCGATTATGAAAACTTGAAATCGGCCTCAATTAATCGCCCATTCCGATTAATCGGTCGACCTCTGTCGATATAGGACTTGTTTTACTGGGGTTATAGATACTTTTGTACCTGTTTCCTCCAGCATCTTCACAAGGTCCTTTGCTGTTCTGTGATTGATTTGCACTTTTTGCACCAAAGTACATTCATCTCTAGGAGACAGAACGCATCTCCTTCCTGAGCGGTATGACTGCTGCTTCATCCCATGTTGTTTATACTTGCTTACTATTGTTTGTACAGATGAACGTGGTACCTTAAGG
>NW_025744396.1:152500-245000 GCF_021184085.1 Oncorhynchus gorbuscha | reverse complement strand
ATGGCCGTTAGTACCTCTGCTCCGATCATCACAACGCTGAAAAACACGCTCATTGTTAACTACACACACACACCTGTATAAACCACTTATCCAGTCTGGCTTAGTACTGTAAGTGGAGGAGGAGGGACAGCGATGGTTTAATGGTGTGGTTTTGTTTAAATCCCCTGTTCTGTTTATTGTAATCAAAGTGCTATGGCGTATTCCTATCCTTCTGAAGAGCACACAGCCATACAGTACCAGTCAAAAGTTTGGACACACCTACTCATTCAAAGATTTTTCTTTATTTTTACTATTTTCTACATTGTAGAATAATAGTGAAGACATCAAAACTATGAAATAACACATACGGAATAATGTAGTAACCAACAAGTAACCAATATAATTTAGATTCTAAAAAGAATCTGGTGACAGCTTTGCACACTCTTGGCATTCTCTCAACCTTCTTCACCTGGAATGCTTTTCCAACAGTCTTGAAGGAGTTCCCACATATGCTGAACACTTGCTTTTCCTTCACTCTGCGGTCCAACTCGTCCAAACCATCTCAATTGGGTTGAGGTCGCTGATTGTGGAGGCCAGGTCATCTGATGCAGCCCTCCACCACACTCATTCTTGGTCAAATAGCCCTTACACTGCCTGGAGGTGTGTTGGGTCATTGTCCTGTTGAAAAATATATGTTAGTCCCACTAAGCTCAAACTAGATGGGATGACGTATCGCTGCAGAATGCTGAGGTAGCCATGCTGGTTAAGTGTGCCTTGAATTCTAAATAAATCACAGACACACATGTAGAGGTCATTGGTTCACCTATTCTGCGTCTCACAAAGACACGGCAGTTCGAAACAAAAATCTCAAAATTGGACTCATCAGACCAAAGGACAGATTTCCATCGGTGTAATGTCCATTGCTCATGTTTCTTGACCCAAGCAAGTCTCTTCTTCTTATTGGTGTCCTTTAGTAATGGTTTCTTTTCAGAAATTCGAACATGAATGCCTGATTCACGCAGTATCCTCTGAACAGTTGATGTTGAGATGTGTCTGTACTTGAACTCTATGTTGCATTTATTTAGCCCTCAAGGCTGAACTCTAATGAACTTATCCTCTCTCATCTGAACTCTAATGAACTTATCCTTTGCAGCAGAGGTAACTCTGGGTCTTCCTTTCCTGTGGCGGTCCTCATGAGAGCCAGTTTCATCATAGTGCTTGATGGTTGCTGCAAATGCACTGGAAGAAACTTTCAAAGTTCTTGAAATGTTCCGTACTGACTGACCTTCATGTCTTAAAGTAATGATGGACTGTCGTTTCTCTTTGCTTATTTGAGTTGTTCCGGGGCAGGTGGGACGGTAGCGTCCCACCTAGCCAACATCCGGTGAAATTGCAGAGCTCAAAATTCAAAATACAAAAGTAGTAATATTAAACATTTGTGAAAATACAAGTGTTATACACCATTCTTCAGCTTAGAATATTGGTAATCGAACCGCTTTGTCCGATTTATAATAGGCTTTACGGCAAAAGCATAGCTTTTGATTTTCTGAAGACAGCGCCCGCATACTTCCTGCATTAACATAAATTCATAACCTGAACAGGTGTCACAAAACTCAGAAATAGCGATAAAATAAATCACTTACCTTTGAAGATCTTCATCTTTTTGCAATCCAAAGGGTCCCAGTTACACAATGAATGTTCGTTTTGTTTGATAAAGTCCTTCTTTATATCCCAAAAATGTCCGTTTATATGGCACGTTTGATTCAGAAATCCACCTGTTCCGACTCGCCCAACATACCTACAAAGGAATCTAAAAAGTTACCTGTAAACTTCGTCCAAACAATTCAAACAACGTTTCTAATCCAGCCTCAGGTACACTAATAGGCAAATAATCAATCAAATTTAAGACGGAATATACGGCATTCAATACCGGAGAAAAAGAACGAGGTGCACACACTCATTCACCCGCGCCAAAAAACTTCTTCTGAGGGATACTTCGAAAGAATACATTTTTTCAAAAAACAAGCATGAAACAATTTCTAAAGACTTTTGACATCTAGTGGAAGCCATAGGAACTGCAATCTGGGTCCTAATTATTAGACTTTCCCATAGAAAAGCATTGAAAAGTCCTGGATGGATTGTCCTTGGGGTTTCGCCTGCCAAATCAGTCCTGTTATACCCACAGACAATATTTGAATAGTTTAGTCACGGTAAATACGCTTTTTCAAGCTCTGATGCTGATGATTGACATTTGTAGCCTACCAAACACGTTAACTGCCTGGTACTCAGCACTCTATTGTCCCTCTAATCATTCTTACATCAATGCAAATGTGATCGAAAATCAAATCAAACACTTCATAAGAGCTCATGTTGCATAACATTTCTCTAGGCTATGCTAATTTCACACATATATGATCTACTATATGTAAAGACAACATTAAATTAAGAACAGTACTAGCCTATCACCTGTGAATGATACAGTATATTCACACTTGTAAACGATGCCCAGCTTGTTTGCGGTAAGGAAAGAAACAGAGCTTGCCTTTTTTTGGCAACTTTTTCAAATCATAGTCACACACCTCATGTCCATAGACCTATATGTTTTGATAAGGTTTGTATCAAAACTAAAATGGCCAAATAACTTCTTAAAGTTAAGCACATTCATTCGCTTTACAACTGGTGTAGAGACTAACCGCAGTAGGCTATAAACGTGATTGTTCCAAAATGCAATCAATTAGCGGAGGGGAAAAAACATTCTCAAAAGTCACCGCAAATGCGATTATGCATGTAATGCTTTATTATTAAGGTGCATTTTTATGGTGAAAATGTTCTTCCCCAAACATGCCACCTATGTCAAATCAAACTTTATTTGTCACATGCGCCGAATACAACAAGTGTAGACTTTAACGTGAAATGCTTACTTACAAGATAATAACCAACAGTGCAGTTCAAGAAGATGTGAATTTCAAGTTTGGGGAAGAACATTTTCCTGACTGCTGTCTTGAGATGTTGCTTCAATATATCCACATAATTTTCCTTCCTCATGATGCCATCTATTTTGTGAAGTGCACCAGCCCTTCCTGCAGCAAAGCATCCCCACAACATGATGCTGCCACCCCCGTACTTCACTGTTGGGATGGTATTCTTCGGCTTGCAAGCTTCCCCCTTTTTCCTCCAAACATAACGATGGTCATTATGGCCAAACAGTTCTATTTTTGTTTCATCACACCAGAGGACATTTCTCCAGAAAGTACGATATTTGTCCCCATGTGCAGTTGCAAACCGTAGTCTGGGTTTTTATTGCTGTTTTGGAGCTGTGGCTTCTTCCTTGAAGAGTAGCCTTTCAGGTTATGTCGATATTGGACTCATTTTACTGTGGATATAGATACTTTTGTACCTGTTTCCTCCAGCATCTTCACAAGGTCCTTTGCTGTTGTTCTGGGGTGGATTTGCACTTTTAGCACCAAAGTACGTTCATCTCTAGGAGACAGAACGCTTCTTCTTCCTGAGCGGCATGATGGCTGTGTGGTCCCATGGTGTTTATACTTGTGTACTGTTGTTTGTACAGATGAATGTGGTACCTTCAAGCCTTTGGAAATTGCCCCCATGGATGAACCAGACATATGGAGGTCTACTTTTTCTTCTGAGGTTTTGGCTGATTTCTTTTGATTTTCCGATGATGTCAAGCAAAGAGGCACTGAGTTTGAAGGTAGGCCTGGAAATACATCCACAGATACACCTCCAATTGACTCAAATTATGTCAATTAACCTATCAGAAGCTTCTAAAGCCATGACACCATTTTCTAGAATTTTCCAAGCTGTTTAAAGGCACAGTCAACTTAGTGTATGTAATCTTCTGACCCACTGGAATTGTGATACAGTGAATTATAAGTGAAATAATCTGTCTGTAAACAATTGTTGGAAAAATTACTTGTGTCATGCACAAAGTAGATGTCCTAACCGACTTGCCAAAACTGTAGTTTGTTAACAAGAAATGTGTGGAGTGGTTAAAAAACCAGTTTTAATCACTCCAACCTAAGTGTATGTAAACTGAGTTCAACTGTATATTTTCCTCAGATTACACATAATTTGAAATCAAATACAATTCGGATAAACGCCAATTTATATTAGGTGAAATACCACAGTGTGCCATCACAGCAGCGATATGTGTGACCTGTTGCTATACAAAAAGGGCAACCAGTGGAGCACAAGCACCATTGTAAACACAATCATATTTATTTGTATTTATTTTTCTCCCTCTTTCTTGTATACCATTGTACATAGCCAATAATATAACATTTGAAATCTCTATTATTTTGAAACTCTTGTGTGTGTAATGTTTACTGTTCAATTCTGATTGTTTATTTCACTTGCTTTGGCAATGTAAATGTATGTTTCCCATGCCAATAAAGCCCCTTTGAATTGAACTCAATTAAGAGAGAGAGTGCAGGACAACTTTGTTTCTCTTTCCTTCTCCCTCTCTCCCTCCCTCCCTAGGTCTTGGCAAGCGTCCATCTCAGTATTTCTTTATGGGACACAACTATCAGCCCCCCCGTAAATTTGTCAAATTACAGCTTTTTAAATTTACGCTTCCTCGTAAATTCTGTGAGAAACCTCACGCAGGGATTATTAGATATCGTGATAAAAGCCAGAGATGTTTTATCAACGTGTCTAGGAGTGCCCGAGCAGACGACGGCGGTGCAAAACGATTCCAAGCACTTGTGTGTGTTTTTAAGAAGTATCCTTTTTCAACCTCGGAGCTTGAAATTGAACCAAATGAAGTTGTTGTGTAGAGTGTATGTATTTGACCTGCTATACTAGAGGAGCTCTTGGTTAAATTCATTTTGGCTTTGGATTTCGGTAATGGAGGTTTAATTGATTGCCTAACATAAAATGACACTTCAACTCCTGTCTGCCCTATTGTACTGTCTAGAGCAGTCTCAGCAGGTGACGGCTGTAGCCACAGACCCACAAGCCCAGACCTCTAGTGCGTGTGTGTATGTGTGTTAGCTGGCTCAGCAGGTGACAACTGCAGCCATAGACTCACCAAATGAGAGGCTGTCATTCCCCAGACTGGCCACCAGGTGGGCCCAGAGAGCATTTCTCTCGCTCTCACTCTCGCTCTCTCTCTCGCTCTCTCTCTCGCTCTCTCTCTCTCTCTCTCTCTCTCTCTCTCTCTCTCTCTCTCTCTCGCTCTCTCTCTCTCGCTCTCTATTCTTTTCTATTAAATTAAATTAAAGGGCTTTATTGGCATGGGAGACACATGTTAACATTACCAAAGCAGATAATAAACAAAAGTAGATAATAAACAAAAGTGAAATAAACAATGAAAATTTACAATAAACATTACCCCCCCCCACACACACACACACACAGGTCATAGGCAGCCACTGACTGCCACTCCACAGTCACAGTGCTAGGGATGTACAAGTGATGAGGTCAGGTAGCTTATTTGTCTCACCTTAATTATCTTTGTCTCAAAGTGTTTAAGACATGGAGGTGAACGCATACTGACAAATATTGTCATTGTATGAAATTGTGAAACTGTCATTAGGGTAGACAAACCTGACATATTTGAAGCTGTAGTATACCAGCATTTCATTCAATTCTTACATTTCATAATCTCATCCAGCACTAAGCTCTTTCCGACGGCACTGTCCAAGAGACGTAATCATGTGGAAGAGACAGAACCATGCTTTTGCACAAGTAAGATATTCTCCTAACCAGATAATGTTGTGGAAACCTCTGGTGTCACATTAAATCCTTAAAGGACAACCATTAATTGAACAAGATTTGTGTGTCAGGTATAGCAGGTTTTTATTTGCGTTTGAAATAACGTAATCGCTTCTCAGGGATGCGGGAACTGTAAACTCAGTGCTCCACATCAGGCCTCTCTAAATACACCCCAGTGTGGGCCCACCGGCTATGGAGTTACAAATGAAGCACCGCTCAGCCACAATCCACAAAGTAGCCCATCAGGTTTTTTTCATCCTCTCACACAGACAGATGAAGAGAGAGAGAGAATGGAAAGTGTGATTCTAGAGTAGAAGCATCAAGGTAGTGTATAGTATGTTGTCAGACATGCCTCATCTTTATTCCCTAGTGAGTTATGAGCTAAACTTTTTAATAAAACAATAAAACGGCCTGGAAATGTACGGTTGGTTCTCTCTCTATCTCGTTCTCTCTTTCAGTTCAAATTCATTTTCAATGTAAGGGCTTTATTGGCATGGGATAGATATGTTTACATTGCCAAAGCAAGTGAAACAGATAATATACAAAAGTGAAATGAACAATTAAAGAAATAACAGTAAATATTGTATTCACAAAAGAATAAAGACATTTCAAATGTCGTATGTGCAAATAGTTAAAGTACAAAATGGAAAATAAATCAACATAAATATGGGTTGTATTTACAATGGTGTTTGTTCTTCACTGGTTGCCCTTTTCTTGTGGCAACAGGTTACACATCTCGCTGCTGTGATTCCACACTGTGGTATTTCACACAGTAGATATGGGAGTTTATCAAAATTGGATTTGTTTTCATTTGTGGGTCTGTGTAATCTGAGTGAAATATGTGTCTCTAATATGGTTATACATTTGACAGGAGGTTAGGAAGTGCAGCTCAGTTTCCACCTCAGTTTGTGGGCAGCGTGCACATAGCCTGTCTTCTCTTGAGAGCCAGATCTGCCTACGGCAGCTTTTCTCAATAGCAAGGCTATGCTCACCGAGTCTGTACATAGTCAAACTTTTCCTTAATTTTGGATCAGTCACAGTGTTCAGGTATTCTGCCACTGTGTATTCTCTGTTTAGGGTCAAATAGCATTCTAGTTTGCTCAGTTTTTTTTGTTAATTCTTTCCAATGTGTCATGTACTTTATCTTTTTGTTTTCTCATGATTTGGTTGGTTCTAATTGTATTGCTGTCGCGGGGCTTTGTGGGGTCCCTTTGTGTTTGTGAACAGAGCCCCAGGACCAGCTTTCTTAGGGGACTCTTCTCTGGGTACTTCTCTCTCTAGGTGATGGCTTTATTATGGAAGGTTGTATTTCATTGTATTTCTGTTCAAAATTTTGTATCAAGACTGCCCAAATGTGACTAATTTGTTTATTAATAACTTCCTCAAAAATAGCATGGTATTCTTTCACTGTAAAAGCTACTGTAAACTGGACAGTGCGTTTAGATTAACAAGAATTTAAGCTTTCTGCGAATATCATAATGTCTATGTCCTGGGAAATGTTCTTGTTACTTAGAACCGTTCAGGAAGTCCAGGATCCAGTTGCAGAGGGAGGTGTTATCTAGGTCTGGGCCTGGGCCTGGGCCTGGGCCTGGGCCTGGGCCTGGGCCTGGGCCTGGGCCTGGGCCTGGGCCCCTGGCTATGGCTGGAGTAGAGAGAATTAAGGTGCTGCCTGGTGTCCCTCAGCATACATTGGACAGACAATCCCTGTCTCTAGGTCATGGCTGGGGCCTCTTTTTGTTTGTGTGTGTGTTAACCTGGCCCTGTTAGTCAGCTGTTAGTCAGCTGTATGAATGTCTGAGTTGACTATATTACTACTAACACTCTATCTCTCTCTCTCTCTCTCTCTCTCTCTCTCTCTCTCTCTTTCTCTGTCTCTCTCTCTCTCTCTCTCTCTCTCTCTCTCTCTCTCTCTCTCTCTCTCTCTCTCTCTCTCTCTCTCTCTCTCTGTCTCTCTCTCTCTCTCTCTCTCTCTTTCTCCCTGTCTATATTCCTATATCTCAGCTGTCTGAGGAACTGCAGGTTAAAGGTGGCAGTGGAGGAATCGGAGAGCTGCTAAAACTACTGGCTAAACCCCACGTCAAGGTAACAGACACGCACTCACACACCAACTCTCTCTGTCTCTCTCTCTCTTGTGCGCTCTCTCTTGCTCTCTCTCTCTCTATACCTCACTTACCAGCTCACCACAGAACATAGGCTCTTTTCCTCCTTCCCTTACACCCTATTTATTCCATATTTCTACATGGTACTCAGTCAATCTTGTATTAGTGCATTATTTCATTATTCCATCTCCCGCCCTCCAACAATGACATCATCCTAGTTTTACTATAGTCTCTTTCATTTGGGATGCAGCCGTAGGTTCTGTGTCCTCTGTGATACATCAATCCACTGTTCATCCACAGGTCAGCCAGACAGATATGATGTCACACAAACGGATGTAGCACTTCTTGAAACTTTTTAAAGCTTCTTTCTCTCTCTCTCCTTTTAACAATTCTCTGGCTGCCTTCTCTCTCTCTCTCGTTAGACATAAATCTAAATCTCAATGGTTGAGTGTGTGTTTGTGTGATGGAGATAGGGAGGTTTGGATTGCTGAATCAGTCCAGCCGTCTCAGAGTCAGACAGACAGAACGCTGTGTACAGTAGGGCAGAAAGACAATGGTTACAAGATGAATGGAGTCAGATGGACCCCCTCACAGGAAACAAATGGAGATAAGGGGAATCCATCATAACTGCGGTCTGTAACTCAAATGGCACCCTATTCCCTATATAGTGCACTACTTATGCCCAAGACTACAGTGCCTTCGGAAAGTATTCAGACCCCTTGACTTTTTCCACGTTAGTCTTATTCCAAAATTGATTAAATATAAACATTTCTCTATCTACATACAATACCCCATAATGACAAAACGAAAACAGGTTTTTAAAAATGTATTTAAATGTATTAAAAAATATTAAAAAACACATACCTTATTTACATAAGTATTCAGACCCTTTGCTAAGAGACTCAACAGGTCCATCCTGTTCATCCTTAGGTCCATCCTGTTTCCATTGATCATCCTTGAGATGTTTCTACAACTTGATTGGAGTACACCTGTGTTCAAATTACTTGATTGTACATGCTTTGGAAAGGCACACACCTGTCTATGTAAGGTCCCACAGTTGACAGTGCATGTCAGAGCAAAAACCAAGCCTTGAGGTCGAAGGATTTATCCGTAGAGCTCCGAGACAGGATTGTGCGAAGGCACAGATCTGGGGAAGGGTACCAAAACATTTCCGCAGCATTGAAGGACCCCAAGAACAAAGTGGCCTCCATCATTCTTAAATGGAGGAAGTTTGGAACCACCAAGACTATTCCTAGAGCTGGCCTCATGACCCAACTGAGCAATCGGCGGAGAATGGCCTTGATCAGGGAGGTGAGCAAGAACCCGATGGTCACTCTGACAGAGCTCTAGAGTTCCTCTGTGGAGATGGGAGAACCTTCTAGAAGGACAATCATCTCTGCAGCACTCCACCAATCAGACTTTTGTGTGCCCCCCCAACCCCTCTTTTACACTGTTGCTACTCCCTGTTTATCTTATACGCATAATCACTTTATCTATACATTCATGTACATACTACCTCAACCAGTGCTCCAGTACATTGGCTAACCGGGCTAACAATCTGCATTGTGTCCCACCACCCGCCAACCCCTCTTTTTATGCTACTGCTACTCTCTGTTCATCATATATGCATAGTCACTTTAACCATACCTACATGTACATACTGCCTCAAAAATCCTGACTAACCGGTGTCTGTATATAGCCTTGCTACTGTTATTTTCAAATGTCTTTTTACTGTTGTTTTATTTCTTTACTTACCCACACACACACACATACCTTTTTTTCACATTATTGGTTAGAGCCTGTAAGTAAGCATTTCACTGTTGTGTTCGGCACACGTGACAAATACACTTTGATTTGATTTGATATGGTAGAGTGGCAAGACGGAAGCCACTCCTCAGTAAAAGGCACATGACAGCCGTCTTGAAGTTTGCCAAAAGGCACCTAAAGACTCTCAGACTATGAGAAACAATGCAGGAGTGGCTTCAGGACAAGTCTCTGAATGTCCTTGAGTGGCCCAGCCAGAGCATGGACTTGAACCCAATCAAACATCTCTGGAGAGACCTGAAAATAGCTGTGCAGCAACGCTCCCCATCCAACCTGACAGAGCTTGAGAGGATATGCAGAGAAGAATGGGAGAATCTCCCCAAATACAGGTGTGCCAATATTGTAGCCAATATAGGCTGCCAAAGGTGCTTCAACAAAGTACTTGAGCAAATCATCTGAATACTTATGTAAATGTGATTTTTCAGTTTATTTTATTTGATTATTTTTGGCAAATTAAAAAAAATATATACACTGCTCAAAAAAATTAAGGGAACACTTAAACAACACAATGTAACTCCAAGTCAATCACACTTCTGTGAAATCAAACTGTTCACTTAGGAAGCAACACTGATTGACAATAAATTTCACATGCTGTTGTGCAAATGGAATTAGCAAGACACCCCCAATAAAGGAGTGGTTTTGCAGGTGGTGACCACAGACCACTTCTCAGTTCCTATGCTTCCTGGCTGATGTTTTGGTCAATTTTGAATGCTGGCGGTGCTTTCACTCTAGTGGTAGCATGAGACGGATTCTACAACCCACACAAGTGGCTCAGGTAGTGCAGCTCATCCAGGATGGCACATCAATGCGAGCTGTGGCCAGAAGGTTTGCTGTGTCTGTTAACGTAGAGTCCAGAGCATGGAGGCTCTACCAGGATACAGGCCAGTACATCAGGAGAAGTGGAGGAGGCCGTAGGAGGGCAACAACCCAGCAGCAGGACTGCTACCTACGCCTTTGTGTAAGGAGGAGCAGGCGGAGCCCTGCAAAATGACCTCCAGCAGGCCACAAATGTGCATGTGTCTGCTCAAACAGACTCCATGAGGGTGGTATGAGGGCCTGAAGTCCACAGGTGGGGGTTGTGCTTGCAGCCCAACACCGTGCAGGATGTTTGGCATTTGCCAGAGAACACCAAGACTGGCAAATTCGCCACTGGCGCCCTGTGCTCTTCACAGATGAAAGCAGGTTCACACTGAGCACGTGACAGAGTATGGAGACGCCGTGGAGAACGTCCTGCTGCCTGCAACATCCTCCAGCATGACCGGTTTGGAGGGGGGTCAGTCATGGTGTGGGGTGGCATTTCTTTGTGGGGCCGCTAAGCCATGTGCTCGCCAGAGGTAGCCTGACTGCCATTAGGTACCGAGATGAGATCCTCAGACCCCTTGTGAGACCATATGCTGGTGCGGTTGGCCCTGGGTTCCTCCTAATGGCTGGAGTGTGTCAGCAGTTCCTGCAAGAGGAAGGCATTGATGCTATGGACTGGCCCGCACGTTCCCCAGACCTGAATCCAATTGAGCACATCTGGGACATCATGTCTCGCTCCATCCACCAACGCCTTGTTGCACCACAGACTGTCCAGGAGTTGGCGGATGCTTTAGTCCAGGTCTGGGAGGAGATCCCTCAGGAGACCATCCACCACCTCATCAGGAGCATGCCCAGGCGTTGTAGGGAGGTAATACAGGCACGTGGAGGCCACACACACTACTGAGCTTCATTTTGAGTTGTTTTAAGGACATTACATAAAGGTTGGATCAGCCTGTAGTGTGGTTTTCCACTTTAATTTTGAGTGTGACTCCAAATCCAGACCACCATGGGTTGATAAATTTGATTTCCAATGATCATTTTTGTGTGCTTTTGTTGTCAGCACATTCAACTATGAAAAGAAAAAAGTATTTAATAAGAATATTTCGTTCATTCAGATCTAGGATGTATTATTTTAGTGTTCCCTTTATTTTGTTGAGCAGTGTATATTGGGTATTGAATGTAGATTGATGAGGGGGAAAAAAATTATTCAGTTTTAGAATAAGGTTATAACATAACAAAATGTGGAAAAAGTAAAGGAGTCTGAATACTTTCCGAAGGCACTGTATATAGGGAATATGGTGTCATTTTGGATACAGCCTCTCCTTCGTATCCATCAACTCCAAAGGGAGGTGCCCACGTATCCCTACAACCCTTCACCCCGATGGCTAGTTCAAGACACTGGTGTGCCACGGAGCGTCTCGCAGCACGCCTCCAATTATTGTATTTTGACACAGAGGTTATTGGCAGGGCCAACGTCGATCCATCACAAGGGGTTTCTCTCCTGGGCCAATCTCGTCGGGCCCTAGGGTGAAAGATGGAGAGATGGGAGAGAGAGCGGTCAAAGCATTACACACATACACTTACAAACACTGCCTCCGCCGCTGGGCCTGCTTGGTAGGGGCCACTCCTCTGCTGGCCTGAATGGGGCGACAGGTTGAAATGTTCACAACTGCCCTAGCGTATACACACGCACTCACACCCACTCCCCCCACATACCCATTTCCCCCTCCCTCCTCTCTGGCTGGCTGTTGCCTGTATGGTTTGGGCCTGCTTACCCGGCTTCTCTGATAGTTTTACTGTTCCCTGGGTAAACCGTCACACCGACAGTCTTCTAGCTCCAAGCAGCAGAAGCACTCGGTCACGATAGATTAACCTCAGCAGAAGCTAGCCCAGCTCAGCGCTGGGGAATGGTGTCAGGGGGAACACTTTGACTGTAACACACTCACTTGCTGAGGTTTGGAAGCTGTCTCTTCTGAGTGGCTGCAACGGATGGTTCTCTGTGGGTTTTAAGCCCCCCTCTCCCTCACTCTCTCTCTCCTGATGGCTGGATAGGGATCTGACCGTTCTGCCGTGGCACCCGATACCTACCCAGCTCCATGTAAATCGCAGAGTCTGTGTGTAAAACACAAGCAGATGCCTGGGCTCTGAATGGTGTCTCTGTGCGATAGTAACAGTATCACTCTCCATTATAAAATGATCCATTCCTGGGGTGGGACATAAATCACAGCTTTTTAAAGCATCCCCCCCTCTCACGCATTCACGCACACACACACACACACACACACACACACACACACACACACACACACACACACACACACACACACACACACACACACACACACACACACACACACACACACACACACACACACACACACACACACACACACACACACACACACACACACTTCCCCCTCTTTTCTCCCTTTTTATGATTCTTCACACATGAGAAAACAACTCCTGGCCATATTAGCCGCCTCAGAAACGCTAATATTGACAATGATGAGAGTGCTAATTTTGACGGCCGTCTGTTTCCGATGGGGGGAACTGTGTGTTCTGTTCTATTGGGGTGGGGGGAAGGGTTTCGGGTGTTCGCTGGCAGTGGGTCGGGGTGTGTCTGCCTACCGCAACGCTGGGCTGGGGCTCTCAGTAGAAGGCTGTGTCTCAATTGGCACCCTACTCCTTATAAAGTACACTACTATGGGCACCCTATGGGCTCTTGTCAAAATCAGTGCACTATGTGGGGAATATGGTGCTATTTGGAATGCAAGATAAGTGAACGCAGTAGAACGGAGCACAGCGGGGCTCTGGAACAGTCAGTAAAGTGCCAGTCTTGCACTGTCTGCCTGCAGGTTGAAAAATGACTCTGCGAATGACAAGCTCAGCTTAATGAGTGCTAGATGCCAGGAATCCATAGGAGGTTTGTTTGGACAGGCTCAGTGATCTGTTTTTATAGGATCCCTATTATGTATAATGAACACAAACACTGCTCTTAACGTACGGGTCCTAAAAACTGGGTGGACCCAGCCGAACCCAACCCAGCCCGTGATGCCGGGATGCATCCCAAATGGCACCCTATTCCCTATATAGTGTAGTACTGGGCTCTGGTCAAAAGTAGTGCACTATATAGGGAATAGGGTGCCATTTGTGAAACAGCCTCGGTCTCTCCCTAACCCAACTCCTGCTACAGCTGAATGGTTCAGTTCCAACAAGGATATCAGCTCTACCTTAAATTGGGAGACACACACAGAACATTGGCTTTGAGTCATAACAGGACCTGCTCCCTGTCGTTGACCCAGAGGAATGCTTCCATACGGTGGCAGCCAGTGTGTGTGTGTGTGTGTGTGTGTGTGTGTGTGTGTGTGTGTGTGTGTGTGTGTGTGTGTGTGTGTGTGTGTGTGTGTGTGTGTGTGTGTGTGTGTGTGTGTGTGTGTGTGTGTGTGTGTGTGTGTGTGTGTGTGTGCTTGTGTGTGTGCTTGTGTGTGTGCTTGTGTGTGTCTGGTGTGTGTGTGCAAGTGTGTCAGCAGCCACCACAAGCAAGGGGTCTGCCTCTGCCATGTGCTACCTATTAGCCTGGTGCTGTTGTTGCTAGTCTGTGGTTGTGATGGGGAGTTTTTACAAGGCATTACCGGCCAGGCTGTTACGAGCTGTAAGGGGAAAGGAGGGCTGCTGGAATGAGTGTCAACTAGGCCCTGATGGAGGAAGTGGTGGGCATTGATGAGAGGATACTCAGTGTTCAGGATATTAGTTGTGATGGATATCAGGAACCAACTGTGGTCTCCAGGCTTCCTAATGTTAGAGAACTGGGAGTATGGTAACGCAAGACTAATAGGGGTGTAGAGGTAGGAGCAAAACACACGCGTGCGCGCACACACACACTCACACACTTAGACACAAGGCTGTGAGAAGGAGAGGGTAGGAGGGGAGAGCTGTGAGGCCTGAGGTGAGCTTGGTTGGGTTAAGGAAGTTATAGAAGCTGTTGAAACAGGAATAAGCTGTGATTGGCACATAGTAACAGGCCTTGGTGTTGTTGACGAACCAGATCAGGTGTTATGAGTGACAGCGACACCTCACCAGGGAGGTGGGGGACACTGTGTGTGTCCGTCCGTCCGTCTGTCTATCCTCGGAGTGAAAACCCCTCTCCACTCCTCTCTCCAGAGTCACATCGGCACAGGGCAGCAGTGTTTCGTCGGCGGTGTTGTTTTCGGAAAACTCTGGAAACTCGATACAACACCACATTAAATGTTTTCTCTAACCTCCTAAAAAGAGGACAGGAGAAGAAACAAAGAAAAACGGCAAAGGAGATTTGGCCTCAGCAAATCGAGAAAGAGAGAGAGCGTTCCTCTGAAAAGATTTGTTCTGTAATATTTTAACCAGCTCTGAATGGAGCACGGTCTGGTGCAGGCTGCTTTAAAAAAAAAACATGTATTTTACCTTTATTTAACTAGGCAAGTCAAGAACAAATTCTTATTTTCAATGACGACCTAGGAACAGTGGGTTAATTGCCTCATTCAGGGGGGCAGAACAACAGATTTTTACCTTGTCAGCTCGGGGAATCGATCTTGCAACCTTTCGGTTACAAGTCCAATGCTTTAACCACTCTAAACACTAGGCTACCTGCCACACTGGCTAGTATAATGTATGTTATTATACTGTTCTAGAGTTCTGTGAAGATAAGTTATCTTTACTATTTTTACATTATTTGTCCTCACATAAGGAAATGTGTTTCCACTGCTCCCAGGAACCATATACAAACATGATGACAAAAGATAGTTAGTGCCACACAGTTAAAGCCAGTGTCCATTAGGGTTGGCCTAAGGGTGACTAGACGAAGGTGGTGTGTCTGCTGCAGGTGGAGTCCCAGTGGAGCTTTGGGTACAGCACACCAGTTGTCTCTCCTTCTTCTTCCTCCTTCTCCTCCACTCCTCTCATCTGGTCTTCTTTAGGAACATCTTGGAACGCTGTAGTGCATCGTGCTCCCATGTCATAAAACAGACTGCTCTTCTCCTTCTCTCCTCCTCTCTATCCTTCCTCTCTCATCCTCCTCTTTCTGGTACGTGATTAGACTATGTTTTTTATTTCATGGAAAAAACAGTTTGTTTCCAGCAGCATTCGGAGACGACACGGAGCCGTTAAATTGTTTGAAAAATGAATGCGATCATTCTCGTCTGTGTCGTCTCGTTTTCCCCCCTCTCTGCTGCTGCTCGTGAGAGTGTGAAATATGTGAGGCAGCTGAGAACTTCATTACTTTGCTCATCGCTGAACATCAGCTAGCTAGCGCTCCCATGGGACCGTCCCGACACACACTCTCTGGAAATACAAAAACCGTTACCAGGGGAGGGTAATTCATTTCTCCGTCCACCTCGACATCCCCCATGATTCATAGCATCTCAGCGTGGCGTTAACCTCCTTTTATTCAGGAAGATCTATGAGTCCAATGATCTGCCTTAATAGCAATTAACACTTGTAGCTAGTATAATGGGACCTTAACGAAATCAAATCCATCAACAGGTACTTGAGGCAGGGTGCATACATTTTCACACTGGTCCCCCGTGGGTATCAAACACACAACCCTGGTGTTGAAAGCACCACACTCTACCCACTGAGCCACATGGGACACTGTTTCTCTCTGCCGTTTCTCTCCCTCTAGTTGAAAGGATCTCAGCGTGTTTGTAGTATGGGTTTGTACTAGAGGTCGACCGATTAATCGGAATGGCCGATTAATTAGGGCCGATTTCAAGTTTCCATAACAATCGGAAATTGGTATTTTTGGGGACCGATTTGGGCGATTATTTGTTTGTTACACCTTTATTTAATCTTTATTTATTAGGCAAGTCAGTTAAGAACACATTTTTTCAATGACGGCCTGGGAACGGTGGGTTAACTGCCTCGTTCAGGGGCAAAACAACAGATTTTCACCTTGTCAGCTCGGGGGATCCAATCTTGCAACCTTACAGTTAAAACTAGTCCAACGCAATAAGAGAGAGATCTGCCTCTCTCTCGTTGCACTCCACAAGGAGACTGCCTGTTACGTGAATGCAGTAAGCCAAGGTAAGTTGCTAGCTAGCATTAAACTTATCTTATAAAAACAATCAATCAATCATAATCACTAGTTAACTACACATGGTTGAAGATATTATCTAGCGTGTCCTGCGTTGCATATAATCTGACTGAGCATACAAGTATCTAAGTATCTAACTGAGCGGTGATAGGCAGAAGCAGGCTCGTAAACATTCATTCAAACTGCACTTTCTTTGCGTTTTGCCAGCAGCTCTTTCTTGTGCGTCAAGCATTGCGCTGTTTATGACTTCAAGCCTATCAACTCCCGAGATGAGGCTGGTGTAACCGTAGTGAAATGGCTAGCTAGTTCGCCCACGCTAATAGCGTTTCAAACATCACTCGCTCTGAGCCTTGGAGTGGTTGTTTCCCTTGCTCTGCATGGGTAACGCTGCTTTGAGGGTGGCTGTTGTCGTTGTGTTCCTGGTTCAAGCCCAGCGAGGAGCGAGGAAAGGGACGGAAGTTATACTGTTACACTGGTAATACTAAAGTGCCTATAAGAACATCCAATAGTCAGAGGTTAATGAAATACAAATGGTATAGAGGGAAATAGTCCTATAATTCCTATAATAACTACAACCTAAAACTTCTTACTTGGGAATATTGAAGACTCATGTTAAAAGGAACCACCAGCTTTCATATGTTCTCATGTTCTGAGCAAGGAACTTAAACGTTAGCTTACCTTACATGGCACATATTGCACTTTTACTTTCTTCTGCAACACTTTGTTTTTGCATTACTTAAACCAAATTAAACATGTTTCATTCTTTATTTGAGACTAAATTGATTTTATTGATGTATTATTTTAAGTTAAAATAAGTGCTCATTCAGTATTGTTGTAATTGTCATTTTTACAAATTAAAAAAATAAGAATCGGCCGATTAATCGGCATCGAATTTTTTGGTCGTCCAATAATCGGTATCGGCGTTGAAAAATCATAATCGGTCGACCTCTAGTTTGTACTGTTGTATAGGGATCTATTCTTTGAATGGTGAATTTGAACCCCTCTCTTTCCTCTCCACTCGCCTCCTCTTTCACACTCCTTTCACCCCCCCTGCCCACTTTCCTATCCTCTTTCATCCCCCTTTTCTTCTCCTCCGTAGAGTCTTCTGTCCGTCCATGACACGGTAGCCCAGAAGAGTTATGATCCCGATCTGCCTCCGTTGCCCGATGACATCGATGATGACGAGGAGTCAGTGAAGATCATACGACTGGTCAAGAACAAGGAGCCTCTCGTAAGTCATACTCTTACAACACACACACATACACACACAATGACGAGGAGTCAGTGAAGATCATTCGGCTGGTCAAGAACAAGGAGCCTCTCATAAGACCCCCTCACAATAACAACAACAACAGGTTCCCTGTATTCTTCAATATGAGATGGTGCTACTCTGTACCTAGAGTCTGGCGAACCAGATGTGACAACTTTGTAACAGTCTGCCCAGTAGCACTGTGCTAGTTCTCACATTGTTTTTGTGTAATGTTCTGTGAATCAGTCTGGCCAATGAACAGTATCTGTTTGGTTTCTTCCCTTGTGGTGCTCTCATCACGCTCCCAGCTCACATCCATATAGCGATGTCTGACCCCAACAACAACATCAGTGGCAGCAGCATGAACTGCGTCCCAAATGGCATCCTATTCTCTACATAGTGCACGACTTTTGACCAGAGACCTATCGGCTCTGGTTAAAAGTAGTGCAGTGTAAATAGAATAGGGTGCCATTTGGGATGCAACCAATGTCTTGGCCTGGTTCCCTTTCTCACTCTCATCCTTTACATCCAGCTCCAGTTCCTCCTCTCCCCACTGAGAGACATACCACACATTCCCCTGGTCAGCCCTGCTCTGCTCTCTCTCACATACACACATGCTTCACACATATGCAGACATGTGACAAACACGCGCGCACACACACACAGTCTTGTACAGCTAACCTTGTGGGGACACAATTCAGTCCTACTCAAAATCCTATTTTCTCAAACCCCTAAACGTAACCCTAATCTGTACTCTTACCCTAATAAAAAAACCTAACCTTAACCCTAACCCTTAACCTAACCATAGCTCCTAACCTTAAACCGAAATCTAACACTAAGTCTAACCATAATCCTAAACCCCCTAGAATTAGCATTTTACCTTGTGGGGACGAACTACATGTCCCTAGTTGGTCAAATATTTGTTTATTTACTATTCTTGTGGGGACACGTCAACATATATATATATATACACACACACACACACACACACACACACACACACACACACACACACACACACACACACACACACACACACACACACACACACACACACACACACACACACACACACACACACACACACACACGCACACGCACACGCACACGCACACGCACACACACACACAAGCTCTGCTGGCAAACAGCCACACCTCTTTGTGGTCAGCTGGTGGGTCTGCTCTCTCACCCCCTCCTCTCTTTCTCTCTCATCCCTCTTTCTCTCATCCACCATCCCTCTCTCTTTTTCTTTCTACTACCATCTATCTTTGCATCCTCTCTCATTCGCTTTCTCTCCGTATCCTCTCTTTCTTTAACTCATCCTTTATTTCTGAATCCTCTCTTTTTCTCAGACTTTCTCTCTCCACCTGTATTCCAACTCACTCTTTCCATCCATCCATCCCTCCCCCCCGCCACCATCACGGTCCTGACCTCAGTGTCCTGTCTGGCATGGCAGTTCTCTTCCTGTCCCACTCCCTCCGGGCTGGCGGTCTGTCACTCTGTCATCAGAGTGCCACCCTTTGTTGTGTGTGGAGGCCACAGCCCTCTTTGATCTGGTGTGTGTGTGTGTGTGTGTGCTACAGTAACAGTAGTGTCCTGTCTTGGCTGGTCTTGCTTTATTTTGAGGTTCCCATTGAGGTTTTCTCAGACCTTTATTTGGCTCTGTGCCTGCCCGCCGTCTCACCTCCCCTCTAACCACACCTCAGGGAACCGGCGAGGAACAGAACACACCTAAAGTCATTTCGGATTCCAGCCTTCCCCTTGCATGTTCCAGTTCCCCCGGCTGGTCACTGTAATAAGTGGCTTTCAGTTCACTCAGTCAGTCCCTCTGGCTCTGGAATGTTCTCTAGCTCCTTATTGTTTTTGCTCTGCTATTGTTTTTTCCCAGCCCACTACTACTACTACTACTAGGGCTGATGTAAGTAAGGTCACATCTCAGAAACCATAATGTGATTTACACACAGGCCCCAGTCAGGTTTAATTGTCAGGTTGCATTTTTCACCAGCCTCCTACATGTCAACTTGTTTTTCTCTTCTGACTGTATTTGGATCCTTAGAGGTCAACTCGGAAACATGAATTTGGAATGTGTGATGATGTTGTTTTGGCAGTACAATAGTGTCAAAGGGTTTCATGTTGACGAAACACTGAAGTGTTATAAAATGTGTTATACGTGTACAGAGTGATTTAATGTCAAGGGGTCCAAGCCTATTGACCATTCAGAGTCTGTGGCTTATCCGTCCGTCCCTCAGCACAGTGTGGTTTCATCTCATGTTTGGGCTGCCCTCTCACTGCCTGAAGGACCCTTATTGTGCTCTAATTGAGGCTTGGCAGTGGTACAGGAGGAGGATTCCTGTGTTTGCTATCTGTCTGCAACTGAAAACAAAACAATACATTCCAATGGAGCCTCCAACCGGAGGCTGTCCGTCTTCCAGAAATGTCACGTCTGAACGTTTGATGGTGATGATTCTATTTGCATGCGGCGAGCTGGTGGCGACTCGGGCAGAGAGGGAAGGGCCTAGCACCTATGCTGATGAGAGAGCCAATTCAGGGCTGCTGCCCACTCTGTGGTCTGAGTCTGGTCTGGGCCATCTCAAAGAGCCACCGCCTTCATTTCCCAGTGTTCCTCTCTCTCTCTGTAATCACGCTCCTGCCAGAACTTCACACGGTAGCCCTCCCTCCTCTGGAGCAGCAGCACTGTGAGTGGACGGTGTGGGTTGGTTAACCACTGTTGTTCACCACTCTGGGTGACTCACTCACTGACTGTAGACTGGAGAGAGCACTGTGGCCATAGTCTGTCTGTAGTCTGCACGCCACAACCACAACCAGGGCTGGGTAACTTATAATAACCCATAGCTTTGCAATGAGGAAATAACTGTATTTACTTTGTAAGATATCCAATCCAAATATTACAATATCTATATGGCATCATCATTACTGTAGCTCCAACCACAACTGTTTTTTTTTCTTCTTTCAGATAGACCTGCATTGAAATTAAATTAAATAACAGTAAACAATCATTCAGACATAAGGTTTGGGAAGAGGAGGATCCCACCTTCAGTGATTGTACCTTTCATCTCTTGGCTATGTCAGACAAGTAGGAGTGAAACCATTAAGGCAGTACTCTAGCCACACCGCCATTTTAGCATTTCTGCCAATAAAGGCCCCAAATTGTGTAGGGTCTTCATCTTGCACTGCACCAAATTGACTTGGATGTGTCTTTTTCCATCGCTGCAAATCCCCTACGGACTCAGGAGATACGAAGGTCGACAGCCATGCGTCCTCCTAAACATGACCCTGCCAAGCCGCTCTGCTTCTTGACATACTGCTCCCTTAACCCGGAAGCCAGTCACACCAACGTGTCAGAGGCAACATCGTCCAGCTGGTGACCTAGGTCAGCTTGCAGGTGCCCCGCCAAACCCTCCCTTAACCCAGACAACACTGGGCCAATTGTGCGCCACCTCATGGGTGAACTGAACCCGGGTCTGTAGTGACACTTCAAGCACTGCGACACAGTGCCTTAGACCGCAGGCCTGCTCAGGAGGCCTGGATGTGCCTTTTAACTTGCAATTTGACATAATCAGCCTGAAATTATCACACTTAACATCATAACAAGAGCACAGTACAGTATTGAGGTCATTTATTTCCTGTCTCTCTTTCTCTCTTTGCATGTTTTGGCTTTATCTTCAGGGGACTGTTTCATAGTTAGCATGCTGAGGCCTTTACTGGTGACTCATCCATTAGCTTAATTGTGATTAGTTGAGTGGATTGTATTCGGTAGCTCTGATTAATTGCTATCATTTTTCACGCTGTGACTTCATACTTTAAAAACTCCATATTTCTTGTCAAATCAAATGTAATTATATAGCCCTTCTTACATCAGCTGATATATCAAAGTGCTATACAGAAACCCAGCCTAAAACCCCAAACAGCAAGCAATGCAGGTGCAGAAGCACGGTGGCTAGGAAAAACTCCCTAGAAAGGCCAAAACCTAGGAAGAAACCTAGAGAGGAACCAGGCTATGAGGCAGTCTTCTTCTGGCTGTGCCGGGTGGAGATTATAACAGAACATGGCCAAGATGTTCAAATGTTCATAAATGGCCAGCATGGTCAAATAATAGTAATCACAGTGAACAGGTCAGGGTTCCATAGCCGCAGGCAGAACAGTTGAAACTGGAGCAGCAGCACGGCAGGTGGACTGGGGACAACAAGGAGTCATCATGCCAGGTAGTCCTGAGGCATGGCCCTGGGGCTCAGGTCCTCCGAGAGAGAGAGAGAAAAAAAGAGAGAAAGAGAGAATTAGAGAGAGCATACTTTAATTCACACAGGACACCGGATAATTCAGGACAAATACTCCACATATAACAGACTGACCCTAGCCCCCCGACACACAAACTACTGCAGCATAAATACTGGAGGCTGAGACATTAGGGGTCAGAAGACACTGTGGCCCCATCCGATGATACCCCCGGACAGGGCCAAACAGGCAGGATATAACCCCACCCACTTTGCCAAAGCACAGCCCCCACACCACTAGAGGGATATCTTCAACCACCAACTTACCATCCTGAGACAAGGCCGAGTATAGCAGGGGACCTTTTTCTTTACCCCCCCTCAGTCCATTCTTTGGCACCCACTGTAACCCAAACCTTTTGTTTTATTAGGTCCAATGTCGGGACAATGAAATAATGAAGTTTGAATAGAGAGAGGCATAAACATGTGGGTGCAGCCTGCTCCAGAAATAAGGCCTGACGTTTATTTTTATTGGAAGAATGTGTTATTTTGGATTAGGTTACCCAAAACTACATTTGAGTGGAACGAACACAAGAGTTGCGTCAAGACCAACTTCTGTCTCCTCTGAGCATCGGGATATAGTGTGTATGTCCCAAATGGCATCCTATTCCCTATAATGTGCATTACTTTTTATCAGGGCCCATAGGCCTTTTGGTGATAAAGGGGCTGAGTACAGACTGTCTAATATAAGCGCTGTAGACAACAGCCAGAGTTGCCAGGATGGGAGAGAAGCACTGGCGTTACACAATTCAACCTCCCCAAGCCAGGAGCCTAAGGAGCAGAGTGAGAGAGAGACAAACGCCTCACCACCCCATCTTCATCCTGCATCTTTGAAAAGAAAGTCAAAAATAAATGTAAAAGTAGTGAAAAATGAATCAACAGAGATACCGCAGGCATTAGGTCTGACCGTTGGATAGTAGTAGAAAACATTAGGGAGAATCCAGGGCTGTCCCAAATGGCACCCTGTTTCCTATAAAGTACGTTACCTTTGCCTGTTCAAATTTAGTGCACTATATAGAGATGATGGTGTCATTTGGGACTCAAGCAAGGCTGTGGTCGATGTGTCCTGCTCCTCTCATTTGGCTGTTTTTAAACCCTGTCATGACGCAGATGTAAATAGCAGATTGGAGATGCTTGCTGTGTTTTCCCCGCTGTTTTATGTTTTTTATGGCTCGCTCTACTCCACTGCTCTCTCTGTGCCATTCTCTTGTGGATCCCTTCATCTCTACACATCTATATACGCTACCGTTCAAAAGTTTGGGGTCACTTTGTTTTTGAAAGAAAAGCAACATTGTTAATGTTGTAAATGACTATTGTAGCTGGAAACGGCAGATTTTTTTTATTGACTATCTACATAGGCGTACAGAGGCCCATTATCAGCAACCATCACTCCTGTGCTCCAATGGCACGTTGTGTTAGCTAATCCAACTTTATCCTTTTAAAAGGCTAATTGATCATTAGAAAACACTTTTGCAATTAAGTTCACAGGTAACAGGTAAAAACTGTAGTGCTGATTAAAGAAGCAATAAAACTGACCTTCTTTAGACTAGTTGAGTATCTGTAGCATCAGCATTTGTGGGTTCGATTACAGGCTCAAAACGGCCAGAAACAAAGAAATTTCTTCTGAAACTAATCAGTTTATTCTTGTTGAAGCCTATGAAGCCTATTCCATGCGAGAAATGGCCAAGAAACTAAAGATCTCGTTTAACTCTCTGTACTACTCCCTCACAGAACAGCGAAAACTGGCTCTAACCTGAATAGAAAGATGAGTGGGAGGCCCCGGTGCACAAGATGGGCAAAAGAACACAGACACTGAACAGAGGAACTGTTCATCCTGGAGTCACCTCTTTTCTTTCAAAAACAAGGACATTTCTAAGTGACCCCAAACTTTTGAACGCTAGTGTATCACTCTTTATTTTGTCTCTGTCTGTCTGTCTGTCTGTCTGTCTGTCTGTCTGTCTGTCTGTCTGTCTGTCTGTCTGTCTGTCTGTCTGTCTGTCTGTCTGTCTGTCTGTCTGTCTGTCTGTCTGTCTGTCTGTCTGTCTGTCTGTCTGTCTGTCTGTCTGTCTGTCTGTCTGTCTGTCTGTCTGTCTGTCTGTCTGTCTGTCTGTCTGTCATTTGTTCTGACTGTTTGTCCGTCTCTTCTTTCCCTCTCTCTGTTGTCCTTTTGATTGTGTGCATCAGTTTTTCACTTTTTTTAAAGACTGGGAAAAGACGCTGGTCCACCAACTTGTGTGTATCCCAAATGGCACCCTATTCACTATAGTGCATTACTTTTGACCAGAACCAAACCCCAGGGCCCTAGTCAAAAGAAGTATGATAAATGGGAATCAGTGTGCCATTTGGAATACAGTCCTTTCCATCATGCACCTCAATCCGCCCAGATGTCCGTCTAGACCCCCAGACACCCGAACCTCCATCTCCAGGTTGTTAAGCATCATTAGGAGCTGTCAAAACACCAGGCCAGGAACCTGACAGGATCATTGTCACTTTCCTTTCTCCTCTTTCTCTCTCTCTCTCTCTCTCTCTCTCTCTCTCTCTCTCTCTCTCTCTCTCTCTCTCTCTCTCTCTCTCTCTCGATTGGGTTTCCCATTAAGAGCGACTGTGCCATGGAAAATACTCTCCAATACCAAGGTCATCATCTCCTGTGTGGGTGTCGGGCTCTTCCGGTGCCATGCCATCCAGTTGGCCCTTGCCAACCTAGTCGACTGCCCTGTACCTAATCAATACAACTTGTGACCTCTCACTCTAGATGCCTGGTGGATCAGCTGGACTTCTCGTTAAGAACACTGAACTTGTCTTTGAGTCCACGATGTTCATTTTCATTTTTATACTGTTTAAGAGTGCTACCTACCAGATCTTCCGAGAAAGAACTAAAGAATGACTTGCATCACAATCAGATATTGACATGTAAAATTATTATTATTATTTTTTAAATCCATCTGGTCTTCAGGAGGGCACTCCTTTAGTCTTCACTTCACCATTCTGACACCATTAGAGCTGTTGGATCACTCCTACTGCCTCATCTCTTCTTTTGTCTCAGAGTCGTAAACACATGCAGATAATCAGATCTGATAATCAATCAATCAGATAATACCCACCCATCACTCTCTCTGTCTGTCTCTGTGTCTCAATGGAATCTTAATACCGTTGGCTTGACTGCGAATTTTATGCTTGGAGAGCTTATGGAGAAGCTTATGTTAATTTCGACTGTAGTCAATGAAAGTGGTACACAATGGCACTGCAGCCATTTAAAACATAATTTGAGGATGTTCCCTTTTTTCTATTTACATTAGTGTTTGGAAATCAAGTCGTTTGTAACGCTACTCTGTGGGATTCATGGAGCAGCAGATGAGATTAGGGTAGGCAGGCAGGGCACATGTTAGTGTTTTACAGATAGAGTTGTGTGCTATAAAACCCATACATCTTTCATTTGATGGATGAGCTGGGGGTTTGGTGCTCTGTGAAGAAGATGGAGCGTTCTCGAATGTTCTGGAGTGTAAAACTTGAGGAAACATCTGGAGCGTCCTGGTTCCATGGTGGTATAGGATTGGATCACTTCAATTTGGAACTGGCAGTAGTTTGTGTCCGGAGCGTTTGGTTCCATGGTGGTATAGCATGTGTCCATCCTCTCTTCAACCTGTCTAGCGGAACACCCCAGCAACAGTCAGTGAAAGTGCGGGGCGCCAAATTCAAAACACCATTTTGAAGATAAACACCATACACCATTTTAAAGATAACATTTTTGTTAATCCAGCCAGTGTCTGATTTCAAAACGGATTTACAGTGAAAGCACCACAAACGATTGTTAGGTCACCACCAAGCCACAGAAAAACACAGCCATTTTTTCCAGCCAAAGAGAGGAGTCACAAAAAGTAGAAATAGAGATAAAATTCATCACTAACCTTTGATGATCTTCATCAGATGACACTCATTGGAATTCATGTTACACAACACATTTATGTTTTGTTTGATAAAGTTCTTATTTATATAAAAAAAATCGGAGTTTACATTGGCGCGTTACATTCACTAGTTCTAAAACATGAGGTGATATTGCAGAGACACATCAATTTACAGAAATACTCATATAAACATTGATAAAGATACGACTAATATACATGGAAATTTAGATTAACTTCTCCTTAATGCAACCGCTGTGTCAGATTTTTTTTAAACTTTACGGAGAAAGCAAACCATGCAATAAGCCTTTAGACAACAAAGCAGCCAAAAAGATACCCGCCCCGCCATATTGGGTAGTCAAAATTACTCAGAAATAGCATTTTAAATATTCACTTACCTTTGATGATCTTCATCAGAATGCACTTCCAGGAATCCCAGTTCCACCATAAATGTTTGTTTTGTTTGATAATGTCTATCAGTTTTGTCCAAATATCTTATTTTGTTAGGGCTTTTGGTAAACAAATCCAAAAGCGCGTTCAGGTCGCGCCGAACGTCGGACGAAAAGTTCAAAAAAGTTCCGTTACAGCCCATAGAAACATGCCAACCTAAGTATGGAATCAATCTTTAGGACAATTCCTTTGTCTGTACAAATTAAGTGGAACCTAGCTACCTTTCACGTGAGAGCGGCAGACCGAGGCTGTGGCACTCTGCCAGACCACTCACTCAAAGAGCCCTTATGAGCCCCTCCTTTAGAGTAGAATCCTCAAAACAGGTTCTAAATACTGTTGACATCTAGTGGAAGCCTTGGGAAGTGAAACATAACTAATATCACCCTGTATCTTCAATGGGGGCTGACTTGAAAAACTACAAAAAAACAGATTTCCCACTTCCTGGTTGGGTTTTTTCTCAGGTTTTTGCCTGCCATATGAGTTCTGTTATACTCACAGACATCATTCAAACAGTTTTAGAAAATGATTGTTTATAAGTCAAGAGTGTTTTAGAGTCAGAGTGTTTTCTATCCAATTCTTGGACAGAGTTCACTCTGGGCACACTATTCATCCAAAAGTGAAAATGCTGCCCCCTATCCCAAAAAGGTTAACATTCAGCCTATTAGATGTTTAACTTTGTGTGTTTGTCCACACAGTAGTTTCAGTTCCGCCTAATTCTGTCTAGTCACTGGCCAAATTTATTAAATTACCAACATTTTTGTTAATTGTTACCTTTGAAAGAAACCCAGACCCACCACCCACCACAGGTTAGCTTTAGAGGTCATGGCCAGTTCTCTGGGTTTGTGTCTATAATGTGTGACAGCCCCTATCTAATCTAGCTCATGCCAGTCTGGTCAGTGATCCACACTCATAGCCTCAGAACACCCCACATCACAGAAACGTTATTACCATGTTCTCATATTGATCTCAAGGCACACTGAGACCATTTCCTATCATCTGTAATCTTAAACGCCGAGATGGTTTCAGGCCTCTAGAACTTTCCCAACTTGTTTTTATCATCTCTAGTTGCTTCCTCTCCCCAAGGTATGAGCCAAGTTCTGTACTTCAGCATTCCTTTGCTGCGGCATTGCGAGAGTCAGGGCTGAGGTTGGGGAATGCGTGCGTTATTGGCTGTCGCCGTGCGGCGCTCCTTGTGTGTTGCCAGGTTACTTATGGAAATGAGATATGTGAAAGTGCTGCTTTCTTGGCGAGGTCATTTCAGGAGAAAACACTAAACAATCCCAGAGAGAGACTAGAGGCACAACAACTTAATTTTAGTTGTATACACACACACACACACACACACACACACACACACACACACACACACACACACACACACACACACACACACACACACACACACACACACACACACACACACACACACACACACACACACACACACACACACACACACACACACACACACACACACACACACACACACACACACAACTCAGGGCAGAAGTAGCAACCCAGGCATGCCCAGTTAGGTGATTGAGCATAAGCATACATGCTGGCTCTTACACACTGTGAATCCTGGGTTGCGATTTAACACACAAGCACCTGTCTGAAATACTGAGGTGGGCCTGCTAAATATGTTTTCTCAGAGTGTGTAATGACTCTATCATAACATTAAGAGCCTGTGAAGGGAGGAGGGGGGAAACACACCAACACACAGTATCTGGCAGTCTCAGCTCGTCCTTGGAATGTCCCCTGTAATTATCATGATAATTACCCACAATTTTCCTTTTTCTCATAATACCTGTTAATTACACTCCCAGGTCAAGAGCAGGGTTAAGGAAATAAAATAGGACATTTTATCCTGAGTTTCTCTGGGTAGGTTTTTATTGGTTGTAATCACAAGTGATTTAATAAAAGAGGTGGAGGCATGCAACAGGTCACCCAGCGAGAATGAGTGAGACAGCAAACTGCCGACACACACACACACATTCAGGAGCGGTCATTGTGGCATGAAATACTAGGAGAAAAATCGTTTAACATAGCTTAAAGTACCCTTTTCTCTCTATCTCTCTCTGGCTTCTCTCCGTTTCACTGACAGTAAGGTCTTTCATCTGCTGAGTACTACGCTAAGAAGTAACATATTCTTTACTGCACTTTATTATAATGTAGGCCTCCCAAAATTAATGACGAACTTCATCCCCAATCATGACCACATACATTAATTACAGTATTACCTGAGTACCGCTTCTCTTTCTTTCATTCCGTTTTCTTAGACAATGCTGTGTAATGTCTTGGTGGGAAGGCCTCATAAATGCGTATTGGCTCTGTTTCTGAATGATTCTATATGTTGTAGGGACGATATGCCATCCGTCTGACTGAAGTCTGACGTAAGGCTGAATTGCACACTTTTACACGTAAAGATATGGTTGGAGTTAATTGCGTTTTAATGTCCAAGAGGCCTTGTTTCCATTGTGATGCTATTTTCCCATGGTCAACATCTGGCTAGAGCAGAATGCCAGCATGTGGTTTCCACTACATTTATATTTATATCCTAAATACTTCAGTCAACACGGTGGCGGGCGGACTTGCCGGTGCGGCCGGGCCGGAACGAGAGTTTATTGTCACCGTTACACTTTGCTGTTAAGTGACATCATGTCAAAACACGTTCTCTCCCCCCGGCCCGACCACTTGCATTTGTTTTTTCTTGTCTCGTTCAATTTGGAGGGAAACATAACGTTTGTTGAATGCCACGGGCTCAGACGCCATTCCCGGGACAATGTTATGAGTGGTCGTTACGGGCCGAGGGATGTGTGTGTGAAATGGAGACGCCTGCTTGTTTTCGCTGGCAGGTTGAGGGGGGTGGGGATTTAGAGGTTTGGGGTAGGGCTAGGTAAGAGAATCCCTGGACCCAGGCCTCTGGTTCTCTAATATGGCCAGGCCACACAAACCCAGACTCCTAAAGACCCAACCACCACCACTCCTGTAGTTTCAGCCAGAGCCCCAGCCCCAATTCCATCGCCAGCCACCTGACTGCTGAAGACCCAGCCAGCCAGCAGGTCCTATGGCCCTGGCCCCAGCCCCTGCTGCTACTGCTGCTCTAATTGTCCTGGCCCCAGCCTCTATACTCAATCCCCAGTCCTTTACCCAAGCCCAAGCACCCAGCCAATAGATCCCTGAAGGCCCAGCCATCCCTGAAGACACTATAGCTGCTGGTGCAGTAACTGTCCTGGCCCCAGCCCGGTTCTCTCTGCCATGGTCCCCAGCTACCAGCCCACTGAAAACCAAGCCAGCCAGTACACTCTTAGAAAAAAGGGTTCCAAAAGGGTTCTTAATCTATCCCCATAGGAGAACCCTTTTTGGTTCCAGGTAGAACCCCTTTTGGTCCCAGGTAGAACTATTTTGGGTTCCATGTAGAGCCCTCTGTGTAAAGGGTTCTACAAGGAACTCAAAAGGGATCTAACTGGAACCAAAACGGGTTCTTCAAAGGGTTCTCCTATGGGGACAGACAAAGAATCCTTTTGGGTTCTAGTAGCTTTTTCTAAGAGTGTATGCCATGGTCCTGCCTGACGTGTGCTAAGCAGAGATCTGAGGTCTCTCCTATTCCTGTAGTAACTGACCTGGCCCCTGCCCCACTCTATCTGCTAAGGTTTCATGGCTCCACTTCGTGTTGAAAAGTCCTGGAAGATATTGCCTGACTTTCGTTTGCTCTCAGAAATACATGCTCGCCTCTTATATACCGTGAGGCAATCCAGATTCAGTGTGAGCCATTTGTCATCACATACTTAATACCGCAACCATGTCTCCCTCTGCATGTGTTTTTTATACGGCCACTCACAGAGACTCGGAGAGAGAATATAACTAACGGTATGATATGGATGAATATTGCTCCAGTTCTCATCACGCCGCAAAGATTAAGCTATTGAGTTTTGGCCGGGCCTCGAATAACAATCAGAAGCATTTATGTGTTAGAAATATAGTTATAGTGGTCGGGGCAGAGGTTCCCATATGGAGCTGATCAGGGGGAGAGAAGGGCAGAGCAGAGGCTGAGGATCACCTTACTTACTGATGAGTAATTGACCGCCGAGCGACGAACCCAAAGCCTAAAGCGCTGCTGATTCCACAAGGATGATTCCACATCGCTAACTTCTCCAGCTTAATTTTTGGGAGGGAGGCTCGCTCGCTCCTCGCTCCTTTTAAGTAATGCCGATTTTTAAGCCTCGACTTCGAGTCGGAAGACGCAGAACTTAGGCAGGCCTCTGTAACTTGGAGGGATATCTAAACAAAACGCACACGGAATAGAGACGTTTTTCTTCTCCACTCGTGTCCTGTCTGGCTGTTGGTCGGTGCAGAGCGACCTATTTCGTAAGAATGCCAAGGTTTAGCCAGGCGCTTGATGGTTAATTGCTAGCATAGTAGCCTACCATAGCTCATTCGTCGGGCTTTCGTCGGGCTTTGTGATTGTCCAACATCAATCATAGCCCTTAAAGGAGGGCTATGATTGCAAACCCCTCCGTACCATGAAGGGGCCACTATGAGAATAGTGCTTCCAAGTCATGTCAGGCCCGTTAGCTTCCAGAAAATATACATTTCAGAATTTGTCCCTGGAGAATATTGAATGAAGTGTACCAACCTCGCTAACACAGCTCGTTGAGGCCCTGTAACGATGTGGCGAGGATGTGTGGACTGCCGTGGGATGGGGTGGCGAGTGGGTCACACTAAAACACGACCAGGAATGGTCAAGGAGTGGGTACTCAGATCTGACTTGACTCATTCACTCTGGAGTTTGGAGTGGAGAGAAGGAGGGGAGAGAGATGGAAGGGGAGACAGAGGTTGCAGAGGGGGAGAGAGTGAAGAGAGTGAACTCTTAGTGAAGTGCTCATTATTTCAACAGCTTGGGCTTAGTTGATGTGAACAAAATGTTTCTCCTCAGCCAGTCATTACCTCCTCCTGGAGCCCAGGGCTGGAGAGAAAGGCCATATTGTAAACCAGACAGCTCTCTTTCTTTATCCCTTCATGCTCTTCAGAAGTGTATTCTTTTTCCTTATCTCTCTCCACCACTCTCTTTCTCTCTGTCTGTCTCCTGGCTGATGTGGCCCAGGCCCTTGCCTGCCAGGTGGACATGTGTGTTCAGCAGGCTGAAGGGCCTTGTTCTCATGTCCCTATCCCCCTATGAGCCTCTCTCCTCCGGTCAGCACACCAAGCTGCCAGAGGCTGAGGAGGCCTGGAGCACTTGGGGAACCCCTCGTTCATTATACTCATCCTCCTCCCTCTATCTTTCTTAAATTCTCTCCCTTTCTCTATTTCACTCCCTTTTCTCCCTTCTCCCTCCGCCTCTCCTAATGGTCCTCACCCTGCTGGCCCTGGACCCAGTGCATTGGTTGTTTGGCTGTCTAACCCCTTTCCAGTAGTTTGGTTGATGACTTGGCTGATGTCTCAACTTCCCTGTTCTCTTATCAAGTAGAGCTCATTTGTCCCACTCTCTCTCTCTTTCTCTCTGTCTCTCACTCTCTCTCCCTCCCTCTTGGCGTAGCTCTGGCCTGAACAAGGATAGGGATCGGCCTGCAGGAAGTGGGTCAAGTTCCAGTGCTGGATTGACTATACTAGACTAGTCTGACGTCCAGTGCAACATACGATTATGGAAGGAGCGGTAATGACAAAGAACAGATAGAGCTTACTCACTTCTTTATTTACACTTTAGCCAGTCTTGAGCCTCCCTCCCTACCAACGAGAGCTAATAAAAACTTCCATCACATAACAACCTGGCCCCCAGCCAACAACACACAGACAAAAACAAAAATATCCTCACTAGATGAAAGGCAGAGAGCAGCTACCCTACGCCCCTCATGTCTGGACACTGCTCTGAGAGATTACAGGCCCTATATACTGTCCCTCTCTGTCTCTCTCTCTCCGACTCTCTCTCTCTTTCTCTCTTTTTCCTGTCTCACCCCCCACCTCTTGCTCTCCCTCCCTCCCTCCCTTCCTCACCCTCTGTCTCGCCCCCTCCCGTCTCGCTCTCCCTCCCTCCCTCCCTCACCCTCTGTCTCGCCCCCTCCCCTCTCGCTCTCTCTCTCACTATTGCTTCATGTTTCAGCTGCCTATAGTCACAGTAAGGGGTTAGCCACGACCTTGACACCAGGGTCTTACAGTGTGCTGCCCTCTCTCCACCCGTCCTCTGATTTCCCTCCTACCGAAACCTCTCCAGTTACCATAATTGGCCCAATTATTTGATTAAGTGGAAAAGCTGTGAAGATCTCTAGCCCAAGGAGTGTCTTATCCCAATGTCAAACGCCTCTGCTCTTTCCATCAGGACCAGCCGCCATCTCTTTTTCTTAACTCAATATCACACAGAGGAAAAGACCTTGAGGAAATTATTATTAGAGGAGAAAACCCATTACGAGTGAACAGGTAACGAAAACAGTGATGTTGACATGGTAATTTACAGTCGTGATAAAGTGGTAGAAACCAGAGGATATTTCTGGTCCTGGAGAAGTTAAGAAAAGGCAGGGTCTCTGCATCCCAAATGGCACCCTATTCCATATATAGTGCACTACCTTTGACCAGTTTTGACCTATGAGTCCTATTGGTGGGCCCTGGTCAAAAGTAGTGCACTAAATAGGTAATAGGGAGCCATTTGGGAGGCGAGGCACACAGGGTCTCTGAAACCTTCCTGCCCTGTGATCTATCATGCTTCTCGCCAGCCATGACAGTCCTGCCTATTGGACCTGTGGATGTACTATAGGTCGGTATACCCAGGCAAAACAAACAAGAAATAATCGTGGTGGACCATCAACTCGTCATTGACATAGGCTCGTTGTCGCTGAGTGTTCCTGGCTAGGCCCTAGTGGCAGTAGGTTACAATGAAATGGCAGTTGGTTAGACAGTTAGACAGATTGAAATGAAGCACTTCCACACAGTGAAGAAGTGAGGAGGCTCTTCCTTTAGAGAAACAATAACAGTCACGAAGATGATGTGAATAACAGGTAGGAGAGAGAGGAAGAAAGCGAGGGATGACGTGTTTCTGTTTCGCAACAAACTATGTGTCTAGACTACACGTCCGCGGACCCGTTACCCGTCTAGCTTGGCTCGGTCCGGTCGGATGGCGAAGCAACGGTGAAGGCGGTGATGACACTCGATGCTGTGCTCGGATTCGAAACATTTCGCCGTCTCGCTGTCTGCCACTGTCGAACTGCCATCCGGCTCTCTGCCGATATGTTGTTTTCTCTCAGCATGGCTAAAGTGTGAGAGAGAGAGAGGCCCTGGTAAACACATCACTAGCTGAACTGAACACTGTCAGTTGAAATGGAAAAAGAAACTGTATCCCTCTATCCCCTGTCTCCCCCTGCCCTCTGTGTCTTGTGTCTCAGCTATTGGGTTCAGACGACACTGAAAACACAGGGTGTCTGGAGAGTCGAGAGATTGAAAACACAGGGTGTCTGGAGAGAGAGAGGCAACGGTCATCAAAATTAGGTGCCCCATTTGCATAAACACACTCAGCATATTTGCAAATATGAATAGATTTACAAAGTTTTGAAACAGGGCTGAAACCTCCAAAAACGTATTCTGTCTAGGCCTCCCTGCACTCACCTACGCTGTCTAGACTCAGACTGGCTCATTAATTACTGTTGTTGTCGTCACATTCTGTTGCATATTTCAACAAGTGTGCCAATAGCAGGATAACCTTTAAATAGAAATCAACACGCTTGACTCTGATTACACCTATCTACTGTCGTGGAAATTCAGTACTGAGAGAGATTTGGTCATTTCTTCAATCAATCATCTTTATTTAATATCGATTAATTATTGCAATAATGAGGCCGTCAGCCCACCAGTCTTGACTGACTGTTAGCCTGAGAGTCTAGCCTTTACAGACGATGCACAGTTTTTATATAGCTGATACCAATATTGCTTAGTCAGTCATTTCTAACCTTCCCATAGGCCACCTTGGTTATCTCCACAGGATGGTCTTTTACTTAGTTTCCCAGATGCCAGGAAGATGAGACAATGAGGCATTGTTCTCAACTCTTCCAGGCTCTCTCTATCTCGAGTCACACACACCACATCTTGTCTATAGAGTGCTAGCTTTTATGTTTTTTTATCACCAACATCAGTCAATTGTCAGCTTCAAACTATCTCTAGTAGAACCCATGTCCTCAACACCCAGGCTAGCTGCAGGGTGCTAGAGTGGAGGCCATAAAACACAACATTAGCAGGACAGAAATATCTTACTGTTTTCCACAAAAAAATGAACACCCATTCAAATAAAGTCATGCTAGTTCCCTTACCTGTGATATGTGTGTCGATGACGAGTTAAATCCCTGAACAAGCGTTCTTATATATGCAACCGAAGACAATGTATTCCACTGAACCGATTTCAGCCATTACCGGGGGGGGGGGGGTTTAAGTACTAAGTGGACTTTGTACCCCTCAAACACACAGAAATAGATGGCTGTAAAAGATCCTCAGGTGGGCGGGTCATGCACAATGCTACAGAGAGGGAGAGAGAGGGTGTCTGGATGAATGCCTGCTGCTGCGTAAAGGATTGAGGGCCAGCTGCCTTCTGGGGGATCACCTCTCTCTCAGTCATTGGCTAGTCCAGGCAGACAGGGGCCCAAGATGGATATCCCAGGAAAGATTTGTACTGAAAATGGCCAGCTGTACTGTACAGCCTGTGCTATGGCCTTCATGTCAACCAGTGATGAGATTCACCTCAGCGTGGTAGATTGAAGTGGGGCTGGGGTTGGAAACCGTATCATGTTAGAAGAGATGGTTGACCAGAAAATGTTTGTTGGACGTTGATGATGGAATTTCTGTGTAGTGGTACACGTGTAACATCATATAATACGGAATCTGTCTCCTTTTTTCCTCCCCACTCTGTCTGTCTGTCTGTCTGTCTGTCTGTCTGTCTGTCTGTCTGTCTGTCTGTCTGTCTGTCTGTCTGTCTGTCTGTCTGTCTGTCTGTCTGTCTGTCTGTCTGTCTGTCTGTCTGTCTGTCTGTCTGTCTGTCTGTCTGTCTGTCTGTCTGTCTGTCTGTCTGTCTGTCTGTCTGTCTGTCTGTAACACAGGGAGCCACAATAAAGTGTGATGAGCAAACAGGAGCCATCCTTGTTGCCAGGATCATGCGAGGTGGCGCTGCAGATAGAAGTGGTAAGTTCTCTCTCTCCTTCCTTGTCCTTCTATCTCTCCACTCTCTACTATCTCCCACTGTCTCTTCCCCACCCACCCACCCCCACCCACCCTCTCTCTCTCTCTCTCTCTCTCTCTCTCTCTCTCTCTCTCTCTCTCTCTCTCTCTCTCTTTCTCTCTCTCTCTCTCTCTCTCTCTGTTGTGCCCCCTGTAATCAGTGTGTAACGTAAAGTGTATTCATGCCCTGTAGGGATTTCACAGTGTGAAATTGATATGCGGGGGTGATTTGCCAAGCCCAATAATCACTAATACCACCATGAAGGAGAACCACACACTGCTGGAGAGCAGAGAACAACCCCCCGCCCCGAACTGTGTGCGACTAAAGCAATATAGCCTCACACATACATTATACTCCGTTTAATACTTATGTATGGTTTAGCCTGATATTAACTTCCAAAGGATTTATATTAGGTAGGTCAGTATTATGCTATTATGTATATAGCTGTGTATGTATGCACTCTGTGTTATATGTCTGTGTCTTCTTGACTTTGTGTCTTTTCTCTCTCCCTCAATTCAATTCAAAGGGCTTTATTGGCATGGGAAACACATTTTATATTGCCAAAGCAAGTAAAATAGAAGTGAAATAAACAGAAAACATTACACCCACAAACGTTTCAGAGGAATAGAAACATTTCAAATGTCATATTTTGGCTATGTACAGTGTTATAACAATGTGCAAATAGTTACAAAGGGGAAAATAGCTAAACATAAATATGGGTCTCTCTCACTCTCCCTTGTCTTGTCCCTGTTCCAGGTCTGATCCGTGTAGGCGACGAACTGAGGGAAGTGAACGGGATTCCTGTGGATGACAAGAAGCCTGATGAAATCCTCCGCATTCTGGTGTGTGTGCGTGTGTGTGTACTCGTGCTTGTGTGTGTGGTAGTCAATGCTTGTGTGTGTGTGTGCTACCATTGACCTGCTGTTTATAGTTGTGTGTTTGGACCCATGGCTATAGAGATTTACAGACTTGTTTGTAGTGGCAGGACTCTCTCCTCCTAACTCATCCTCACTGGTCAGCCATGTCCCTTTGATTCCTCTATGAGTTAATGGCTAGGCTAAACTCTGGCTGCCCCTTCTGAACCAGCTGGCCCAGGAGCAGGCCTCTGTTTGGGACATGTTGGCCACATAGTCCCCCTGGAAGAGACAGGCAGGGAGGGGGTTCCTGTAGGGGTCTTTGTAGTCCCTCCAACCACACAGACAAACACACACACACACACACTGCCACAGTCCTCAGATCAGCTCTGGGGAGATGGAGCTGGAGAGGAAAGAGGAAGATAGTTTGGAACATGTAGACTGTTAAAAGCAGTCCTCTTGGCTCACCTCTTCCCTCTGATCCACTCCCAACTGTCATCCTATCCTAATGGCCCTCTATTGTTGAAAAATAAAACAGCTCTTCATATTAAAGCTCTCTCATTGGATTAGGCTAGTTGGGTTTTGAGTTATTTTCAATGAAACTGGAGTCTTTATTTTTTCTTCCCCTCTTTCCCTCGCTCTCTCTCTCTCTCTCTGGTTCTTTCTATGTCTTTCTCTCTCTCCATCTCCTGTCTGTGTTTCAGGCCCAGTCTCAAGGGGCCATTACGTTTAAAATAATACCAGGTATCAAAGAGGAGGCGCCGAGCAAGGAGCCCAAGGTAAGGTCCTACTGCTGTCCTGCCGTACTCATTATGCTGATGGGGTTACACACATGGTTTGAGTCCAAAGTGGCATCCTATTCTCTATTTAGTGCACTACTTTTGACCGTGGCACATAGGGCTCTGGTCAAAAGTAATTAAATATTTAGGGAATAGGGTGCCTTGATTTTGAACAGGACTTACAGTGCATTCGGAACGTATTCAGACCCATTTTTCCTCATTTTTGAAAAATGTTACAGCCTTATTCTAAATTGTATTCAATTGTTTTTTCCCTCGTCAATCCACTAACAATACCCCATAATGACAAAGCAAAAACAGGTTTTTAGAACATTTTGAACTATCACATTTGCATAACTATTCAGACCCTTTACTCAGTAATTTGTTGATACACCTTCGGCAGCGATTACAGTCAAGTCTTCTTGGGTAGGACGCTAGAAGCTTGGCACACCTGTATTTGGGGAGTTTCTCCCATTCTTCTCTGCTGATCCTTTCAGGCTTTGTCAGGTTGGATGGGGAGCGTTGCTGCACAGCTATTTTCAGGTTCAAGCTCAGGCCCTGACTGGGCCACTCAAGGACATTCAGAGACTTGGCGTTCTTCCATCTCCAGCTCTGTCAGCGTGACCATCAGGTTCTTGGTCACCTCCCTGACCAAGGTCTTTCTCCCCCGATTGCTCAGTTTGGCCGGGCGGCCAGCTCTAAGAAGAGTCTTGGTGGTTCCAAACTTCTTACATTTTAGAATGATGGAGGCCAATGTGTTCTTGGGGTCCTTCAATGCTGCAGAAATGTTTTGGTACCCTTCCCCAGATTTGTGCCATGACACAATCCTGTCTCGGAGCTCTCTGGACAATTTATTGGACCTCATAGCTTGGTTTTTGCTCTGACATCCACTGTCAACTGTGGGACCTTTATATATAATATTATTATTTTTTCATACGTTTGCAAAACATTCCAAAACTTGTTTCACTTTGTCATTATGGGGCATCGTGTGTAGATAAAAGAGGGGAAAAATATTTTGTACACTTTAGAATGAGAGTGTAATGTAACAAAATGTGGAAAAGGGGAAGGGGTCTGAATACTTTCCGAGTGCACTGTATATGGCTCTGGTTAAAAATAGTGTTCTATAGATATCAAGGCTCAGGCTAAGACCCAGATGCAGACACAGGAGGTGGACAATACGAGTCTCAGAGTTTATTATAGTACAAGGGCCAAGCAAAAGGTAAGTTAAGGCAGGCAAAGAGTCGTAATTCAAAATAGCATCAGTCAGGTACAGGACGGCAGGCAGGATCAGGGTCAGGGGACAAAGGGCTGCGAGACAGAGGTTTAACCCTAGACACATGACAAGCGGGGTATATACGGAGAGTGCGGGGCAACAGAAGACGAACAGCAGAGGGGCTAAGGATTTTAGAGAAGGTGAAAGGGCCGATGAAACGTGGGGGAAAGTTTACAGGACTCCACCCGGAGAGGCAGGTCCCGAGTGGAGGTCCCGAGCCACCTGTCGTCTATACCTGGATGTGGTCTTCAGAAGAGAGGCCCGGGCTCTCTTCCAGGTACGGCGACAGTGGCGGACAAACATCTGGGCAGAGGGTATGCTGACTTCTTCCTCTTGCTCAGTGAAGAGCGGGGGCTGATATCCCGAGGAACACTCGAAGGGAGAGAGATCAATGGCCGAGCAGGGAAGGGTGTTGCGGGCGTATTCCACCCACAAGAGTTGCTGGCTCCAGGTGGTAGGGCTGGCGGAGATGAGGCAATGAAGAGCTATCTCTGAGGGGGTGGGGTGAAAACCAGAGGACATGCTGGCTGATGACTCAATGAGGGTGCAGAATACCTTCCAGAACCGAGACGAGAACTGAGGACCACGATAGAACACCATGTCGACCGGAAGTCCATGGATCCGGAAGATGTGCTACACCATGAGCTGAGCCATATCCTTGGCTGAGGGTAACTTGGGAAGAGGAATAAAATGGTTGGCTTTAGAAAAATTATCCACCACCGTCAGAATCGTGGTGTTGCCATCTGACTTAGGAAGACCAGTAACAAAGTCCAGGGGTATATGGGAGGAACAGGGAGTGGTTGAAGAAGGCCGGCCGAAGCTTGCCGCAGATTCTTATTTTGTGCGCACACACAGTGCAGGCGGCGACGAATGCAGAGACATCAGGAACCCGTGTGGGACGGGAGCCTGGATGGCAGGTCAGTTTCGAGGAATGTGTCCATTCCAGGACTGGGGACAAACATCCGGTTAGCCGGAATCCCCCACATTTGTATAGCCCCACTGTGCATTACGGACCAGGCTCTCTAGACCCCAGATGAGTGCAGCTGCTAGACAGGAGGTAGGGAAGATGGTCTCGGGGTCAGACGGAGTAGCAGCGGGGCATACAAATGTGGGAGTGTGTCAGGCTTCACATTCTTGGACCCTAATAACAGGGCCCAACGAGCCTGCCTAGAGTTGAGGCGCTTGGTGGTGCGAAGTTATTCCAGGTTGTTATGGTCAGTCCACACTAAGAATGGATGTTCCGCACCCTCCAACCAGTGCCTCCACTCCTCCAATGCCATCTTGAGGCGAGGAGTTCTCGATTTCCCACATCATAGTTCCTCTCAGCAGGGGTGAGACCCTACAAGGGTGCAGTTTTTGGTCCTGGGCAGAACGTTGGGACAGGATGGACCCCACTCCGGGAGAGTGGCTTGCTGCCTAATAGGGAATCTGCGGAATTGCTCCAGCAATGTATTGAATGCATGGCCATGGTGTTCTGCCAGCGAATGGAGTCCATCCATAAGGCTATGCAGTAACTATTTTTGTCTTCCAATGGTGGCTCCTTGGGAAGAGACAGCGTTGCGGATCTTGTCCAAGTCTGCCGGGTCAGTCATGGCCAGTGCATATTACCAAGGCTCAGGCTAAGACTCAGATGTAGACATAGGAGGCGGATATTATGAGTCACAGAGTTTATTATAGTACATGGGGCAGGCAAAAGGTAAGTCAAGCCAGGCAAAGAGGCGTAATCCAAATCAGAGTCAGGCAGGTACAGGACGGCAGGTGGGATCAGGGTCAGGACAGGCAGAAAGGTCAGAACTGGGAAAACAAGGAAAAACAAAAACTAGACCACAGGAAACAGGGGAACATGCTGGTAGGACTTGATGAGACAAACTGGCAACAGGCAAACAGAAAGCGCAGGTATGAATACACGGGATAATGAGGGGAGATGGGAGACACATGGTGTTGGGTGACAATAGAGGGAATTTGGTGCTATTTCAGACCTTTTGTGAGTGGACTGAGAGGTCCTCTCTAGATGCTTACTGCCTCTAGTGCTGGAGTCTTAGTCTGCATCCCAAATTATACCTTACTCCCTATATAGTGCATATAGTGCTCTACTTTTGACCAGGGCCCATTAGGCCCTATACAGTGGGGAGAACAAGTATTTGATACACTGCCGATTCTGCAGGTTTTCCTACTTACAAAGCATGTAGAGGTCTGTAATTTTTAGCATAGGTCCACTTCAACTGTGAGAGACGGAATCTAAAAAAATCCAGAAAATCACATTGTATGATTTTTAAGTAATTAATGTGCATTTTATGGCATGACATAAGTATTTGATACATCAGAAAAGCAGAACTTAATATTTGCTACAGAAACCTTTGTTTGCATTTACAGAGATCATACGTTTCCTGTAGTTCTTGACCAGGTTTGCACACACTGCAGCAGGGATTTTGGCCCACTCCTCCATACAGACCTTCTCCAGATCCTTCAGGTTCCAGGGCTGTCGCTGGGCAATACGGACTTTCAGCTCCCTCCAAAGATTTTCTATTGGGTTCAGGTCTGGAGACTGGCTAGGCCACTCCAGGACCTTGAGATGCTTCTTACGGAGCCACTCCTTAGTTCCCCTGGCTGTGTGTTTCGGGTCGTTGTCATGCTGGAAGACCTAGCCACGACCCATCTTCAATGCTCTTACTGAGGGAAGGAGGTTGTTGGCTAAGATCTCGCAATACATGACCCCATCCATCCTCCCCTCAATACGGTGCAATCATCCTGTCCCCTTTAAAGAAAAGCATCCCCAAAGAATGATGTTTCCACCTCCATGCTTCACGGTTGGGATGGTGTTCTTGGGGTTGTACACATGCTTATTCTTCCTCCAAGCACGGCGAGTGGAGTTTAGACCAAAAAGCTCTATTTTTGTCTCATCAGACCACATTACCTTCTCCCATTCCTCCTCTGGATCATCCAGATGGTCATTGGCAAACTTCAAATGGGCCTGGACATGCGCTGGCTTGAGCAGGGGGACCTTGCGTGCGCTGCAGGATTTTAATCCATGACGGCGTAGTGTGTTACTAATGGTTTTCTTTGAGACTGTGGTCCCAGCTCTCTTCAGGTCATTGACCACGTCCTGCCGTGTAGTTCTGGGCTGATCCCTCACCTTCCTCATGATCATTGATGCCCCACGAGGTGAGATCTTGCATGGAGCCACAGACTGAGGGTGATTGACCGTCATTTTGAACTTCTTCTATTTTCTAATAGTTGCGACAACATTTGTTGCCTTCTCACCAAGCTGCTTGCCTATTGTCCTGTAGCCCATCCCAGTCTTGTGCAGGTCTACAATTTTACCCCTGATGTCCTTACACAGCTCTCTGGTCTTGGCCATTGTGGAGAGGTTAGAGTCTGTTTGATTGAGTGTGTGGACAGGTGTCTTTTATACAGGTAACGAGTTCAAACAGGTGCAGTTAATACAGATAATGAGTGGAGAACATATGGCCTTCTTAAAGTAAAGCTAACAGGTCTGTGAGAGACGGAATTCTTACTGGTTGGTAGGTGATCAAATACTTATGTCATGCAATAAAATGCTAATTAATTACTTAAAAATCATACAATGTGATTTTCTGGATTTTTGTTTTAGATTCCGTCTCTCACAGTTGAAGTGTACCTATGATTAAAAAAATAGACCTCTACATGCTTTGTAAGTAAGAAAACCTGCAAAATCGGGCAGTTCTCCCCACTGTATGTAACCCGTTTCAGGAAACTAGGTGTCTTTTGCAAGTCACGACTTCACAGGAGAGCCATTTGAACATTTAAAAATGTATTTTTATCAAAATGCGTTTTTTGGCAGAAATGCGTTCTTTCATATGCCTTAATAACAAACGTGTATGCTATCTGTAAATACCAGTACATTTTTTAAACTATAAGCATTGTTGGTTAAGCCGCAGAAAACGCTAGCAACCTTCCCACTAGCCATGCTTGGCTTAGATAATGAGTGGTCTGGACATGTCGAGTGAGGAGTTGGGATTGGTCTGCCATATAGAGGGCTTCTGTCAATTTGAGCTGGTCAGTCTGTGTTGGTAATCCTGTCAAACATGTTTTTAAATGTGTCGTGTAGTGGCGCTGCATAAGTGTTGCTCTCCACTTTCTGGAGGATCGAGTTTTGAAATCAGTGGAATTAGAGTATGATATCTTAAGAGATGGAGAAAACACCTGTCTAAGGATTACATCTTCAAACTAAGGGCAACCGTGGCATGGCATCTGTGACAGGGAGACGCAGCCATCATGCATGATGATGTATATGGGTGCGATAGTCTAGCTAGCTTCATTTTCAGATATTACACGTTTCTAATTTTGACAGAAAGTGGTTTCATTTCAAGCTATAGTGTACTGTTAGCTAGCTAGTGAACATTAGCTGGCTGGCTCCCGTTAACGTTACATGTATGACGATATTATTCGTATCCCAGAGCCATTTGCTTTGCCAGTTAGAGCCTAATGTTAGCGAGCAAACATTGAACCTGGTTGGTTAGCTCCCAGCAGATTCATGCAAGGTAGTAACAACATGATTGGGCACTATTGTCATTGTTTTTTAACTAGCTAACGTTAGCTGGCTGGCTCGTTAGCAAATGTTACGTGACGTGTGTTATCTTACATGTGGTTTACCTAGCTAGGTTCATTGTTTACCTAGCTATCTAGCTAGCTACATGTCTTAAGCTAAAGTGTACAACACCCTTTGAATATGGCTGGTGTCAGTAAACGTTGGCAAGAAAGCGTAATGAAATTGTTGTCAGCAGAGCTGGTTAGGCTGTTTTCATGTTATCCAGAGGTAAACAAATCATCGGCCAGAGCGTCTAGTGTGCGCTTCAGTTGCAAGATTCTCTATTTATTCTAAAATAAGTTGGGGGAAAAAAACTTTTGGTGTTCACACGTGTATTCGTTTGATTTACAATTGCACAGGACAAATAACAAAAAAAGATTGTCCTGTACTAAATTATTTAAAAAATCAAATTAATTTGGTTCTAGACAAGTGATTCTCATTTTTGTGTAATTTATCTTACATTTACATTTACATTTAAGTCATTTAGCAGACGCTCTTAACCAGAGCGACTTACAAATTGGTGCATTCACCTTATGACATCCAGTGGAACAGTCACTTTACAATAGTGCATCTAAAACTTAAGGGGGGGGTGAGAGGGATTACTTATCCTATCCTAGGTATTCCTTAAAGAGGTGGGGTTTCAGGTGTCTCCGGAAGGTGGTGATTGACTCCGCTGTCCTGGCGTCGTGAGGGAGTTTGTTCCACCATTGGGGGGCCAGGGCAGCGAACAGTTTTGACTGGGCTGAGCGGGAGCTGTACTTCCTCAGTGGTAGGGAGGCGAGCAGGCCAGAGGTGGATGAACGCAGTGCCCTTGTTTGGGTGTAGGGCCTGATCAGAGCCTGGAGGTACTGAGGTGCCGTTCCCCTCACAGCTCCGTAGGCAAGCACCATGGTCTTGTAGCGGATGCGAGCTTCAACTGGAAGCCAGTGGAGAGAACGGAGGAGCGGGGTGACGTGAGAGAACTTGGGAAGGTTGAACACCAGACGGGCTGCGGCGTTCTGGATGAGTTGAAGGGGTTTAATGGCACAGGCAGGGAGCCCAGCCAACAGCGAGTTGCAGTAATCCAGACGGGAGATGACAAGTGCCTGGATTAGGACCTGCGCCGCTTCCTGTGTGAGGCAGGGTCGTACTCTGCGGATGTTGTAGAGCATGAACCTACAGGAACGGGCCACCGCCTTGATGTTGGTTGAGAACGACAGGGTGTTGTCCAGGATCACGCCAAGGTTCTTGGCGCTCTGGGAGGAGGACACAATGGAGTTGTCAACCGTGATGGCGAGATCATGGAACGGGCAGTCCCTCCCCGGGAGGAAGAGCAGCTCCGTCTTGCCGAGGTTCAGCTTGAGGTGGTGATCCGTCATCCACACTGATATGTCTGCCAGACATGCAGAGATGCGATTCGCCACCTGGTCATCAGAAGGGGGAAAGGAGAAGATTAATTGTGTGTCGTCTGCATAGCAATGATAAGAGAGACCATGTGAGGTTATGACAGAGCCAAGTGACTTGGTGTATAGCGAGAATAGGAGAGGGCCAAGAACAGAGCCCTGGGGGACACCAGTGGTGAGAGCGCGTGGTGAGGAGACAGATTCTCGCCACGCCACCTGGTAGGAGCGACCTGTCAGGTAGGACGCAATCCAATCGTGGGCCGCGCCGGAGATGCCCAACTCGGAGAGGGTGGAGAGGAGGATCTGATGGTTCACAGTATCGAAGGCAGCCGATAGATCTAGAAGGATGAGAGCAGAGGAGAGAGAGTTAGCTTTAGCAGTGCGGAGCGCCTCCGTGATACAGAGGAGAGCAGTCTCAGTTGAATGACTAGTCTTGAAACCTGACTGATTTGGATCAAGAAGGTCATTCAGAGAGAGATAGCGGGAGAGCTGGCCAAGGACGGCACGTTCAAGAGTTTTGGAGAGAAAAGAAAGAAGGGATACTGGTCTGTAATTGTTGACATCGGAGGGATCGAGTGTAGGTTTTTTCAGAAGGGGTGCAACTCTCGCTCTCTTGAAGACGGAAGGGACGTAGCCAGCGGTCAGGGATGAGTTGATGAGCGAGGTGAGGTAAGGGAGAAGGTCTCCGGAAATGGTCTGGAGAAGAGAGGAGGGGATAGGGTCAAGCGGGCAGGTTGTTGGGCGGCCGGCCGTCACAAGACGCGAGATTTCATCTGGAGAGAGAGGGGAGAAAGAGGTCAGAGCACAGGGTAGGGCAGTGTGAGCAGAACCAGCGGTGTCGTTTGACTTAGCAAACGAGGATCGGATGTCGTCGACCTTCTTTTCAAAATGGTTGACGAAGTCATCTGCAGAGAGGGAGGAGGGGGGGAGGGGAGGAGGATTCAGGAGGGAGGAGAAGGTGGCAAAGAGCTTCCTAGGGTTAGAGGCAGATGCTTGGAATTTAGCGTGGTAGAAAGTGGCTTTAGCAGCAGAGACAGAGGAGGAATATGTAGAGAGGAGGGAGTGAAAGGATGCCAGGTCCGCAGGGAGGCGAGTTTTCCTCCATTTCCGCTCGGCTGCCCGGAGCCCTGTTCTGTGAGCTCGCAATGAGTCATCGAGCCACGGAGCGGGAGGGGAGGACCGAGCCGGCCTGGAGGATAGGGGACATAGAGAGTCAAGGGATGCAGAGAGGGAGGAGAGGAGGGTTGAGGAGGCAGAATCAGGAGATAGGTGGGAGAAGGTTTGAGCGGAGGGAAGAGATGATAGGATGGAAGAGGAGAGAGTAGCTGTCATGCAGGTGAATGAGGACCCAAAAGCGACTTGGCGAAAACAGAGTCTTTAATCCAGTAAAGTAATTCTACAAACATAAGACATAATTCCACTCGTAATGACGAGAACAGACTGGAGACTCGATCAAGAACTGCAGGTTGCCTCGGGAAGGCACTTGAACCTAGCAGACTCAGACACCTGCTCTCCACGCAGCATCTGAGGGAAACACGACACGACAGGGCGATACACAGACACAGCACGGTGAACAATAGACAAGGATCCGACAGGGCAGGAACGGAAAACAAGGAGAGAAATAGGGACTCTAATCAGGGAAAAGAATAGGGAACAGGTGTGGGAAGACTAAATGATTGATTAGGGGAATAGGAACAGCTGGGAGCAGGAACGGAACGATAGAGAGAAGAGAGAGAGGAAGGGAGAGAGAAAAAGGGGAACGAACCTAAAAGACCAGCAGGGGGAAAATGAACAGAGGGAAAAGCCAAAATGACAAGACAATCTAAGACAAAACATGACAGTACCCCCCCACTCACCGAGCGCCTCCTGGCGCACTCGAGGAGGAATCCTGGCGGCAACGGAGGAAATCATCAATGAGTGAACGGTCCAGCACGTCCCGAGACGGAACCCAACTCCTCTCCTCAGGACCGTAACCCTCCCAATCCACTAAGTATTGGGGAAAACCGTCCCCGAGAACGCATGTCCATGATCCTACGTACCTTGTAAATAGGTGCGCTCTCGACAAGGACGGGAGGACGGGAGGGAAGACGAACGGGGGGTGCGAAGAAAGGGCTTGACACAGGAGACATGGAAGACAGGATGGACGCGACGAAGATGTCGCGGAAGAAGCAGTCGCACAGCGACAGGATTGACGACCTGGGAGACACGGAACGGACCAATGAACCGCGGAGTCAACTTACGAGAAGCTGTCGTAAGAGGAAGGTTGCGAGTGGAAAGCCACACTCTCTGGCCGCAACAATACCTTGGACTCTTAATCCTGCGTTTATTGGCGGCTCTCACAGTCTGTGCCCTGTAACGGCAAAGTGCAGACCTCACCCTCCTCCAGGTGCGCTCACAACGTTGGACAAACGCTTGAGCGGAGGGAACGCTGGACTCGGCAAGCTGGGAAGAGAACAGAGGAGGCTGGTAACCCAGACTACTCTGAAACGGAGATAACCCGGTAGCAGACGAAGGAAGCGAGTTGTGAGCGTATTCTGCCCAGGGGAGCTGTTCTGCCCAAGACGCAGGGTTTCTGAAAGAAAGGCTGCGTAGTATGCGACCAATCGTCTGATTGGCCCTCTCTGCTTGACCGTTAGACTGGGGATGAAACCCGGAAGAGAGACTGACGGACGCACCAATCAAACGACAGAACTCCCTCCAAAACTGTGACGTGAATTGCGGGCCTCTGTCTGAAACGGCGTCTAACGGAGGCCATGAATTCTGAACACATTCTCGATGATGATTTGTGCCGTCTCCTTAGCGGAAGGAAGTTTAGCGAGGGGAATGAAATGTGCCGCCTTAGAGAACCTATCGACAACCGTAAGAATCACAGTCTTCCCCGCAGACAAAGGCAGACCGGTAATGAAGTCTAGGGCGATGTGAGACCATGGTCGAGAAGGAATGGGGAGCGGACTGAGACGACCGGCAGGAGGAGAGTTACCCGACTTAGTCTGCGCGCAGTCCGAACAAGCAGCCACGAAACGGCGCGTGTCACGCTCCTGAGTCGGCCACCAAAAGCGCTGGCGAATAGACGCAAGAGTGCCTCGAACACCGGGATGACCAGCTAACTTGGCAGAGTGAGCCCACTGAAGAACAGCCAGACGAGTGGAAACAGGAACGAAAAGGAGGTTACTAGGACAAGCGCGCGGCGACGCAGTGTGCGTGAGTGCTTGCTTAACCTGTCTTTCAATTCCCCAGACTGTCAACCCGACAACACGCCCATAAGGAAGAATCCCCTCGGGATCAGTAGAAGCCACAGAAGAACTAAACAGACGGGATAAGGCATCAGGCTTGGTGTTTTTGCTACCCGGACGGTAAGAAATCACAAACTCGAAACGAGCGAAAAACAACGCCCAACGAGCTTGACGGGCATTAAGTCGTTTGGCAGAACGGATGTACTCAAGGTTCTTATGGTCTGTCCAAACGACAAAGGAACGGTCGCCCTCCAACCACTGTCGCCATTCGCCTAGGGCTAAGCGGATGGCGAGCAGTTCTTGGTTACCCACATCATAGTTGCGTTCAGATGGCGACAGGCGATGAGAAAATAAGCGCAAGGATGAACCTTATCGTCAGACTGGAAGCGCTGGGATAGAATGGCTCCCACGCCTACCTCTGGCGTCAACCTCGACAATGAATTGTCTAGTGACGTCAGGAGTAACGAGGATAGGAGCGGACGTAAAACGTTCTTTTAGAAGATCAAAAGCTCCCTGGGCGGAACCGGACCACTTAAAACACGTCTTGACAGAAGTAAGAGCTGTGAGAGGGGCAGCAACTTGACCGAAATTACGAATGAAACGCCGATAGAAATTAGCGAAACCTAAAAAGCGCTGCAACTCGACACGTGACCTTGGAACGGGCCAATCACTGACAGCTTGGACCTTAGCGGAATCCATCTGAATGCCTTCAGCGGAAATAACGGAACCGAGAAAAGTAACGGAGGAGACATGAAAAGAGCACTTCTCAGCCTTCATGTAGAGACAATTCTCTAAAAGGCGCTGTAGAACACGTCGAACGTGCTGAACATGAATCTCGAGTGATGGTGAAAAAATCAGGATATCGTCAAGATAGACAAAAACAAAGATGTTCAGCATGTCTCTCAGAACATCATTAACTAATGCCTGAAAAACAGCTGGCGCATTGGCGAGACCAAACGGCAGAACCCGGTACTCAAAATGCCCTAACGGAGTGTTAAACGCCGTTTTCCACTCGTCCCCCTCTGTGATGCGCACGAGATGGTAAGCGTTACGAAGGTCCAACTTAGTAAAGCACCTGGCTCCCTGCAGAATCTCGAAGGCTGATGACATAAGGGGAAGCGGATAACGATTCTTAACCGTTATGTCATTCAGCCCTCGATAATCCACGCAGGGGCGCAGAGTACCGTCCTTTTTCTTAACAAAAAGAACCCCGCCCCGGCCGGAGAGGAAGAAGGCACTATGGTACCGGCGTCAAGAGACACAGATAAATAATCCTCGAGAGCCTTACGTTCGGGAGCCGACAGAGAGTATAGTCTACCCTGAGGAGGAGTGGTCCCCGGAAGGAGATCAATACTACAATCATACGACCGGTGAGGAGGAAGGGAGTTGGCTCGGGACCGACTGAAGACCGTGCGCAGATCATGATATTCCTCCGGCACTCCTGTCAAATCGCCAGGTTCCTCCTGAGAAGTGGGGACAGAAGAAATGGGAGGGATGGCAGACATTAAACACTTCACATGACAAGAAACGTTCCAGGACAGGATAGAATTACTAGACCAATTAATAGAAGGATTATGACATACTAGCCAGGGATGACCCAAAACAACAGGTGTAAAAGGTGAACGAAAAATCAAAAAAGAAATAGTCTCACTGTGGTTACCAGATACTGTGAGAGTTAAAGGTAGTGTCTCAAATCTGATACTGGGAAGATGACTACCATCTAAGGCAAACATGGGCGTAGGCTTGTCTAACTGTCTGAAAGGAATGTCATGTTTCCGAGCCCATGCTTCGTCCATGAAACAACCCTCAGCCCCGAGTCAATCAAGGCACTGCATGTAGCACCCGAACCGGTCCAGCGTAGATGGACCGACATAGTAGTACAGGATCTAGATGAAAAGACCTGAGTAGTAGCGCTCACCAGTAGCCCTCCGCTTACTGATGAGCTCTGGCCTTTTACTGGACATGAATTGACAAAATGTCCATCAAATCCGCAATAGAGGCACAGGCGGTTGGTGATCCTCCGTTCCTCTCCTTAGTCGAGATGCGAATACCTCCCAGCTGCATGGGCTCAGTCTCTGAGCCAGAGGAGGGAGATGGTTGCGATGCGGAGCAGGGAAACACCGTTGACGCGAGCTCTCTTCCACGAGCTTGGTGACGAAGATCTACCCGTCGTTCTATGCGGATGGCGAGAGCAATCAAAGAGTCCACACTGGAAGGAACCTCCCGAGAGAGAATCTCATCTTTGACCACTGCGTGGAGTCCCTCCAGAAAACGAGCGAGCAGCGCCGGCTCGTTCCAGTCACTAGAGGCAGCAAGAGTGCGAAACTCTATAGAGTAATCCGTTATGGATCGATCACCTTGGCATAGGGAAGCCAGGGCCCTAGAAGCCTCCCTACCAAAAACTGAACGGTCAAAAACCCGAATCATCTCCTCTTTAAAGTTCTGGTAATTGTTTGAACAATCAGCCCTTGCCTCCCAGATAGCTGTGCCCCACTCTCGAGCCCGGCCAGTAAGGAGTGAAATGACGTAAGCAACCCGAGCTCTCTCGCTAGAGTATGTGTTGGGTTGGAGAGAGAACACAATATCACACTGAGTGAGAAAGGAGCGGCACTCCGTGGGCTGCCCGGAGTAGCAAGGTGGGTTATTAACCCTAGGTTCCGGAGGCTCGGCAGGCCAGGAAGTAACAGGTGGCACGAGACGAAGACTCTGGAACTGTCCAGAGAGGTCGGAAACCTGAGCGGCCAGGTTCTCCACGGCATGGCGAGCAGCAGACAATTCCTGCTCGTGTCTGCCGAGCATGGCTCCTTGGATCTCGACGGCAGTGTTACGAACGTCTGTAGTCGCTGGGTCCATTCTTTGGTCGGATCCTTCTGTCATGCAGGTGAATGAGGACCCAAAAGCGACTTGGCGAAAACAGAGTCTTTAATCCAGTAAAGTAATTCTACAAACATAAGACATAATTCCACTCGTAATGACGAGAACAGACTGGAGACTCGATCAAGAACTGCAGGTTGCCTCGGGAAGGCACTTGAACCTAGCAGACTCAGACACCTGCTCTCCACGCAGCATCTGAGGGAAACACGACACGACAGGGCGATACACAGACACAGCACGGTGAACAATAGACAAGGATCCGACAGGGCAGGAACGGAAAACAAGGAGAGAAATAGGGACTCTAATCAGGGAAAAGAATAGTGAACAGGTGTGGGAAGACTAAATGATTGATTAGGGGAATAGGAACAGCTGGGAGCAGGAACGGAACGATAGAGAGAAGAGAGAGAGGAAGGGAGAGAGAAAAAGGGGAACGAACCTAAAAAGACCAGCAGGGGGAAAATGAACAGAGGGAAAAGCCAAAATGACAAGACAATCTAAGACAAAACATGACAGTAGCGGGGGAGAGAGAGCGAAGGTTGGGACGGCGCGATACCATCCGAGTAGGGGCAGTGTGGGAGGTGTTGGATGAGAGCGAGAGGGAAAAGGATACAAGGCAGTGGTCGGAGACTTGGAGGGGAGTTGCAATGAGGTTAGTGGAAGAACAGCATCTAGTAAAGATGAGGTCGAGCGTATTGCCTGCCTTGTGAGTAGGGGGGGAAGGTGAGAGGGTGAGGTCAAAAGAGGAGAGGAGTGGAAAGAAGGAGGCAGAGAGGAAAGAGTCAAAGGTAGACGTGGGGAGGTTAAAGTCGCCCAGAACTGTGAGAGGTGAGCCGTTCTCAGGAAAGGAGCTTATCAAGGCATCAAGCTCATTGATGAACTCTCCGAGGGAACCTGGAGGGCGATAAATGATAAGGATGTTAAGCTTGAAAGGGCTAGTAACTGTGACAGCATGGAATTCAAAGGAGGCGATAGACAGATGGGTAAGGGGAGAAAGAGAGAATGACCACTTGGGAGAGATGAGGATCCCGGTGCCACCACCCCGCTGACCAGACGCTCTCGGGGTGTGCGAGAACACGTGGGCGGACGAAGAGAGAGCAGTAGGAGTAGCAGTGTTGTCTGTGGTGATCCATGTTTCCGTCAGTGCCAAGAAGTCGAGGGACTGGAGGGAGGCATAGGCTGAGATGAACTCTGCCTTGTTGACCGCAGATTGGCAGTTCCAGAGGCTACCGGAGACCTGGAACTCCACGTGGGTCGTGCGCGCTGGGACCACCAGAGTAGGGTGGCCGCGGCCACGCGGTGTGGAGCGTTTGTATGGTCTGTGCAGAGAGGAGAGAACAGGGATAAACAGACACATAGTTGACAGGCTACAGAAGAGGCTACGCTAATGCAAAGGAGATTGGAATGACAAGTGGACTACACGTCTCGAATGTTCAGAAAGTTAAGCTACGTAGCAAGAATCTTATTGACTAAAATGATTAAAATGATACAGTACTGCTGAAGTAGGCCAGCTGGCAGTGGGTGCGTTGTTGACACTACACTAATCAAGTCGTTCCGTTGAGTGTAATAGTTTCTGCAGTGTTGCTATTCGGGGGCTAGCTGGCTAGCTAGCAGTGTTGTTTACGTTACGTTGCGTTAAAAGAACGACAATAGCTGGCTAGCGAACCTAGAAAATCGCTCTAGACTACACAATTATCTTTGATACAAAGACGGCTATGTAGCTAGCTATGTAGCTAGCTACGATCAAACAAGTCAAACCGTTGTACTGTAATGAAATGAAGTGAAAATGTGATACTACCTGTGAATGCGACCGGGTTGTTGAGTTCTATACAGAAGACGTTGGCTAGCGTTGGCTAGCTAGCAGAGTCACCTACGTTAAGGACGACAAATAGCTGGCTAGCTAACCTCGGTAAATTAAGATAATCACTCTAAGACTACACACTCTAAACCTAAACAACACAATTAACTTGGATACGATGATACGAAGACAGCAAAGACAGCTATGTAGCTAGCTAACACTACACTAATCAAGTCGTTCAGTTGAGTGTAATAGTTTCTCCAGTGCAGCTAATCAGTGGACGTTAGCTAGCTGGCTAGTGAAGACTACGTTAGGACGGCGAAATACGATAATTACGCAATTATCTTTGATACAAAGACGGCTATGTAGCTAGCTGAGAAGAAATTGCTAAGATTAGACAAATCAAACCGTTGTGCTATAATGAAATATAATGAAAAAGTTATACTACCCGCGGGAGCGAAGTGCAGATGCGACCACTCGCTCCAACCGGAACCGGAACCGGTTATCTCATCTGTGGTAAGTTGCAGATACCTCTGAAAATGAAGGAATCAAAATTCTAAAACAACAAATGTAAGTCATATTTTACATTGCTGGACACATATCAATTAAACAACCGTCGACTAATTGATTCAGTCAGAAAAACTTGTGTTGAACTGATCCGTAGAATGTGATATGGTTGCCTGTGTCTGGGTTTCTGTTGTGGCTGTAGGTGTACGTGTACTGTAAATGTAGTCGTTCGTAATGTTAGGTGGGTGTTTTAACTGAAAATCCACCGTCTGGCTGTATCCTCTATTCTCCAACTCATAGTAGTGATGTATTGTCTTTCAAAGACATTTATCAATAACAGAAGGGGGCTAGGGAGAGTAGGGGGCTCAGGTCAAAACACAAGCTGGAATATCATTTGTCAGAATACAGGGTGCATGTGTGCATGTATGCATGTATGTGGGGGTGGGTTGGAGGGGGGTTGTACTCTCTGTCATACTTTAATGGTTTTAATATGTCCATTTCAGACATCAATCTAAACCTGTGTATCGGTGCCAAATCTTCAGCCTCCCCTCTGCGAAGAGCTAGTTTACTATTTTTCCTGGGCTACCATAAATATATTGAAGTGCGGGCTAATTGGGTACACATGTGTAAAACTGTAAAAATAAAATAAAAAAAGATAGACAAGAGGAGAGGGAGAGACAACCGGGAGCTTTCAGCAAGGATGTAATTGGTTTATTATCCTCTAAGGCTGTTTAGCCAGACCCAAACAAAAGGTCCCCGTCTGAAACATAATTTCACTACATGGCAACAAAGCACTCCACCCTGGCACATGCAGAGACAAGCAGAGACTTTGTCCTCCTTATCACTTTCTCTCTCTCTCTCTCTCTCTCTCTCTCTCTCTCTCTCTCTCTCTCTCTCTCTCTCTCTCTCTCTCTCTCTCTCGCTTTCTCTCGCTCTATGCACATGCTCACCAGTGGCTACGGACTTGTAATTTACTGTGACACTCCTGTAGCGTCTTTGAGTGAGGATGTAGTGAGTTGTTTTCACTATAAAGTTAAAGATGTCCCTCTCTCAGGTCTTAGCTCTGTTGTGTTGATGACAAGATGTGTCCCTGCCTCCCCTGACTCCCCAGATAAATTAGCCCATCTGACTTAAATGTAAATGTAAATGAACCCCCCTTTCAGTAGGGAAAGATTACTGAAGTTAATTTGACCTGTGAATCAGCCCAAGTGGAACGAAGCAGGAGTCAGATTTGGAGGCTCTGACTCAGTCGATCTTAATGTCTCGCCACGCTCGGAGACGGCTGAAAGGCTTTAGTCTTTAGGGGTGTTCCTCCCCCCATTTCCCTATATAGTGCACTATTTTTGACCAGAGGTCTATCTGCCCTGGTCAAAGAAGTGGACTATGTAGGGAATAGGATGCCATTTGGGACGCCGGCCATGTTGATGGAATAACCAAGAGAGGCCCGGGCCAATGGTTGCAGGTAATAGACTCCTGATTGCACAGACCTTTCCTGGCCAATCACGTTAAGCGACAGTGAAGGGCGTCTGTTCTGGTTCCGAAGCGCCTACCTTGATGTCGCCATGTCGACGAGGGGGGAGAGGAGACGCCGGAGTGTGGAAAGGTAACTGCTGTCATGTTTTTTCTGTCTTTCTTTGTCTCTCCACCACCTGTCTCTCTCTCTTGTCCTCTCTCCACCTTCCCCTCTCTCTCGCTCTTTCTCCACCCCCCTCTCGCTTCCCTTCTCCCTTCCTCTCTCCCTCTCTCAACCCCCCCTCCCTCTCCCTTCCTCTCATCTCTCTCCAGATGTTTGTGAAGACACTGTTTGACTACGAACCAGCGGAGGACAAAGTCATCCCGTGTAAGGAGGCGGGTCTGACCTTCAAGAGGGGAGATATCCTTCAGATCATGAGCCAGGATGATGCAACCTGGTGGCAGGCCAAACAAGACAGCCATGCCAACCCCCGTGCCGGCCTCATACCCTCCAAAGAGTTCCAGGAGAGGTGAGTGAGCTACCTAGACAGATCCTAACTACCTACCCCCGTCCCACTCTCCCTCCTGTCACCCTCTCCCTCAGCTTTGTCCCCTTCTAACTGTTCCAGGAGATGTGAGCTACGGGTCAGACAGCTCCTCTACACTCTCTAAACTATGTACTTCAACTCCACCTCTCCCGCATAACCCCCTGTCCTCCTCACCCCCTCCCCCATAACCCCCTGTCTGCCTGGCACCCCCCCCCCCCCCCCCCCCCAACACCCTGTCTTCCTCTCCTCTCCACCTTCCCCCCTGGCCCCTATCCCCTTTTCTCAGCCAGAGGCCAGGGTGGGGCCTGTCTATATGCCTGTCCGTCTGCCACCCTCATTACAACCCCAGCCCAGCCCTAGTGTTTCACTGCCGTCACAATGAAAGGAATGACTTTTTCCCTCTCTCTCTTTCCTTTCCCCCCTTCCATTCCTCTCTCCGTTTGACTTTTTCTTCCCTTTCTTTCGCCTGGCCTCACACTGCCAAAATACTTTGGATTTCCGCGCACGTCTGGCCCGAAATGAGTAATGACAGAAAATGATAGCACTGGTACTGATCCACTTTGGAAGGGGAGCGGATGGAAAATCGCACAGTGGCGTGCTTAGATGGCTGCTGATGTGCAGCACAGGGCTGGAGGGCTGGGGCAGTTTCTTGGCGGCCGACGAGCAGCTTTTTCAATAGCAGGCATTGTGTTTTTTGTACTTTCTTATCCCACCTCTCTCTCTTTCTCCCTCTTTCTCTCTCCCTCCTCTCTTTTTCTCCCCCTCTCTCTCTCTCTTCTGCTTCTTCTTCCCTTTCTTTCTCTCTCTCTTTTTCGTCCAAAAGAATGAACTGAATGGATATTTAAGAATGTTTCTGGGTATCATAGCAGAAAGTGTTTATTAATCCCAGTGCGGCTGTGAAAGCTAATGGTTTTATTGTGCTTCTTCTCGCTCTCCTCTCTGTCACTCTCCTCTTTCCTCTCCTCTTCTAGAAGAGTTGCACTGCGTCAGCCCGCCGCCCATGTTTTTCAGGCCCAGAAGATCTCCAACAGAAGATCATGTAAGAATATATCACAACCACACACACAAGCACACTCAGAGATCATCTATGAACATATCTCCTGCCACTAGCCAGTCACTCCCTCGGTGGAACAGAACAGGTGCCTTAGTGAGGGCCTTCAGCATACCTGACAGGGAGTACATGGGGATAGCTGTCAGGAGACTGGTCCACTAGGCTCATATGTTTATGATGGATTAACGATCAGGTGTTGCAAGGCTGCAATGCTGGTGCTCGTCTAGGGAAATGTTGTGTCTGGCTTGCTCCCTCGCACCCTCCCTCTCTCTGTGTTGATATGTTGTATATTTGGGGCTGCCCTCTGGAAAACCTCTCCCTATCCACTATAAGTGCTGCTCTGCCAGGTTTAATGAAGAATTACTGATCCGATAGGAAGGAGACTGTATGTGAGGATGTGATAGGGGCTCATTCTCAGAGCTGTAAATGAACCACCCGCTAGCTGAGCACAGCTCTGGTTTACACATTAACGTGTTTTACTGTGTGGGAACATGTGGTCCTTCTGCCTCAAGACTGCACCACACACACACACGCACACACACACACACACACACACACAAAGACTCCCTGAAACCGCCGGCTAGGCAGTCTCACGACAACACACACAGACTGACAGAACTTAGCTAGGAAAACAAGCGGCTGGAACAGACAGAGGCCTCAACACTTCACTATTTCACATGTTAACTCACTAATAACCACACACACTTACCTGGTGCTGTAATAACACTGTTATTATGACACTTTACAATATTAACAGTGAAGTGATTAACAGGTAATTACAAGGTAATTAACACTTTAGACAGAAACCAACTTTGTCTGTCCCGAGGTGTTTATTTCCCCATGCAGCCCCAGAGGTAGCTTGTCAGAGTGTGTGTACACAGTACCTCTCAGGCATGTCAATGTGTGTGTCTGTGTGTGTGTATGTGTGTGTGTGTGTGTATGTGTGCGTGTCAAAGTGTGTGTCTAGTACTGTGTGTACACACTGCTTCTCAGGCGAGGAGGTGTTTATTCCTTTTTTCTGTTCCCTCTCTCCACCCCTTCGTCATGCGGCCTTGATCCCTCCCTCCATCTCTCTCTCTCTTTCGATCTCTCTGTGTGTTCTGTCAATCTCCACGTCTGACACATATCCAGTAGAAAAGCCGAGGAGCAAACAGGTTCTTTACCGTAACATATAACATTACTCATCTGGTTCCTAAACATATGAGCAGAATACAGATGCTGCTGGATTGGATCTGGTCTGGTAGCACATACAGAGTACATGTATGAAATAGTCTAATATAACTAGTGTATATAACTAGGCTTCTCCAAGCTTGCTGCTGATGGTCATTAGTAGCCTACCAAACTTGATAACTGCCTGGTACTCAGCACTCTATTGTGCCTCTAATCACTCTGACATCCATGCAAATGTCATTGAAAATCTAATCAAACACTACACGAGAGCCCATGAGCTCATGTTGCGCAACATTTCTATAGACTATGCAATTATGCGAGAAAACAGAGTAATGGCCTCTGTTAAAAAGAGGAGGTTCCCATCAGCTTTCTATAGGCTCGGCCTACTATATTTGTTTCTCAACTTTCCTAATATTAAGCACATTGCTTACCTTTACAACAGGAGTATAGTCTACCTGGCTGGCATGAAAATGAACGATGGGAAAAGTGTCCTCCATTCACTATTTAAGTGCATAGATGACATGTATTTTTTCCCCCTGCCCCTGTTCTGAGTGAGGTGCATGATAATAGTCCATTCTAAATGAAAACTAATTTCATACATATATTATTTACTATATGTGTCACGGTCGTCCTCCTCTTCATCTGAAGAGGAGAGGCGAGAAGGATCGGAGGACCAAAATGCGGTGTGGTATGTGTTCATCATGAATTTTAATAAAGAAAACACTGAACAAAAACAATAAACGAAATAACAACCGTGAAGCTAATGAGAACTGTGCTGAAACAAGCAATCAACATAGACAATCACCCACAAACAAACAGTGCAACCCAGGCTACCTAAGTATGATTCTCAATCAGAGACAACTAATGACACCTGCCTCTGATTGAGAACCATACTAGGCCGAAACATAGAAATCTCCAAATCATAGAAAATCAAACATAGACTGTCCACTGTCAGGATTTGGCCAGGGTTGTTCCGGTTTTTGGTCACTAGATGCCCCCATTGTGCCTTTTGACCTTTTGTTTTCCCTTGATCCCCATTATTATTTGCACCTGTGCCTCGTTTCCCCTGATTGTATTTAAACCCTTTGTTTTCCTCAGTTCTTTGCTCTGTGTTTGTATGTTAGCACCCAGCCCTAGTACTCTGTGAACTCTTGTTGATCCCGGTAGACTCTCTTGTGGAATTCTGTTTTTTGTTCTTGTTTATTTTTGAGTATCTTTTGAGGCTTTTTTATGCTATACCTTCCACCTTGTGGATTTACCTTTTTGTCTTGGAGGATTACCTTTGTTCTTGTGGAATTCCTTTTGAGGTTGTGGAGTTACATGTTTTCCTGAAGAACTTCACTTTTTACTTCATTTACTTCATTAAATACACCGTCTCAAGTACTGCTGTGTCTGCCTCTTCTGGGTTCTGCCGTCCTGACACCCACCCCAACTCACGCCCTGACCATACTAAATAATTAATAAAAAATAAAAAAAATAAAGGTCAGAACGTGACAATATGTAAAGACAAGATTCAATTAAGAATAGTCTGATGGGCGACAGTATTAGCCTATCACTTGTGAATGATACAGTATATTGACACTTGTAAATGATGCCCAGCTTGTTTGCAGTAAGGAAAGAAACAGCGCTTGTCTTTTATTTGTGTGACTTTTTCAAATCATAATCACACAACTCATATAGCCTAGCCCAAAGGCCTATGTGATTTGATGGATTAACGATCAGGTGTAAGCCCTACACTCTGAAACGCTACAAGGCTTGCAATGCTGGTGCTCGTCTAGGGAAATGTTGTGTCTGGCTTGCTCCCTCGCACCCTCCCTCTCTCTGTGTTGATGGTTTGTATCACAACTAAAGTGGCCAAATAACTTCTTCAAATGATCAACTTTACAACCGGAGTTTCAATTTTGGGGAAGAACATTTTCACCATAAAAATGCACTTTTATAATAAAGCATTACATGCATAATCACATTTGCGGTCATTTTTTAAAATGGTGAAATGTATTTTGATGGTGTAGGCTTTATTAAATTGATTTATTAGACTAAAATATAGATGTTCCAAACGTCTGCGACAGTGGCTTGTAGGCTATACATGGAAGCCAGGAGATGCTAAATGTGTTTATGTTAACGGTCAATTACTGTGAGACCGGCAGTTATTTGCTTGACAATCACCGGCTGACAAAAAGTTATGACCACCAAAGCGCTACGCACACGCAGCACTAGTAGTATGTAATACCTGTGAATGTGTCCCAAATGGCACCCTAGTCCCTATATAGTGCACTTCTTTTGACCCAAGTCCTATGGGTTCACTATAAAGGTAATAGGGTGCCATTTAAGGGACACACTCTCTTTGAGCAGTAGGTTAATGTAATGCCTGGGTGTGTATTCTAAATACTGGGCGGCAGTATGATGAATATAATGTACCTGTGTTGAGTAAGAAGTTCCAGTCTCAGGGTGTGTCCCCAATGGCACTCTAGGCCCTATGTTCCCTTTGGGCCATTGTCAAACGTAGTGCAAAGAGAATAGGGTGCCATTTGGGACATTATCAGATTTTGATGTATGAGCTGGGAGCTGTTCTCTACTACTCTACACTCACATACTCTACGGTACTCACTGTACTCTATAGGAGTTACTGGACATATTGTTTGCACTGTATAGGAGCCATGTCTACTTATGTTTAGTTACCAACCCTCTCTGAGGCAACGTAGAGAATGACATAACACAGAAGAGGGAGTGAAGAGAGGGGGAGCCAGAGAGAAGGGGTAAGAGAAAGGGTAGTAGAGAATCTGGAAACGGAGGGGAAAGATTCAAGAGAAACCGAACAAGAGAGACTGGAAACATTGTGGGGAATGAAAGGTGGAACCAGAGAGAAAGGGAGAGTTAAAGAGAGAGAAAGATCAAAAGGCAGGAGGTGAGAGAGAGAGATTCAGAGGCATAAGGAGAGAGTGTCAGAGAGAAAGAGAATAGAGAGAGTATGTGACCCTATGGTAGCCAGGTCAGGAGGAGGGGAGGGCGAGTTCCTCTTGTTTAGACCAGGCTCTAGTTCAGTCAGCCCTGTTTGGCTCTGGCCAGTCATAAAGCATTAGCTATTTGAAAGATACCAAAGATACCTGCTGTTACAGCGGGAGATGTGTGTGTGTGGGTGTGCGTGTGTGTGTGTGCAGACATGCGTGCATGCACCTTTGTGTGCACGTGAATGTGTGTGTACATACGTGTGTTTGTTTGTGCGTGCCGGGGGTCCGGGGATCTTAGTGTTACCAGCCCAGGAGCAGGAGCTGTCTCCATCGGCTGGAACAATATTGATCTTGGACTGAAACGGCCTATCTAGCTTCACTTAACCGTGTCCATGTAGGCCTTATAAATAGTCTCATTCTCCTTCTAAGATGTACCCTATGCTGGAATAATGTAGATCTATGCCTTAAAACATTTTGTAGTAAAAAGCTTTAGCCTCAGTTGCTTTTTTTGAATAGCATCCATAAACATAGTTTGGTTAAAGTATTTTTTCCTGAATTTCACGGTGGCTAGTCTAGGCTGGTTTTGATACCTCTCCCTCCCTCTCTTTGTCTCCCCTTCCTCCCTCACTCATCTTCCCTCCATCATTACCCAAACCTTGAATCATGTCCCTCTGCTGTTCTTCTCTTTATCCTCTATCCATCTCGTTCCCTCTCCTATTTCTCCTCTACCCATCCTCTCCTCTACTCTCTCCTACTCTCCTCTACCCTCTCCTAATCTCCTATACCCGTCCTCTCCTCTATCCATCATCTCATTCCCTCTTCTTTCTCCACGACCCAAATTCTTCTACAGTCTGACAGAGGCTTGACAGCCTGACAGCTTCCTGAGCGATTTTACTATAGCATGTCTCTCACATGCAAATCCCCTATAGCTCATCTCGCCATGCATTATTATAGCACACTACGTCTCTCCATACATTATTATAGCATGCCACGTCTCTCCATACATTATTATAGCACGCCACGTCTCTCCATACATTATTATAGCACCCCACGTCTCTCCATACATTATTATAGCACGCCACGTCTCTCCATACATTATTATAGCACGCCACGTCTCTCCATACATTATTATAGCACGCCACGTCTCTCCATACATTATTATAGCACGCCACGTCTCTCCATACATTATTATAGCACGCCACGTTTCTCTATACATTAATATAGCACGCCACGTCTCTCCATACATTATTATAGCACGCCACGTCTCTCCATACATTATTATAGCACGCCACGTCTCTCCATACATTATTATAGCACGCCACGTCTCTCCATACATTATTATAGCACGTCACGTCTCTCCATACATTATTATAGCACGCCACGTCTCTCCATACGTTTGATATGTAATCACTCCCCTGTCTGACTGTATAGTAGTTAGGAGCGCTAGCCTAGCTGCCAAAAACGTGGGTGCACTTATAGCTCACCTTGAGGCCTTCTCTGTCTCTCTCCCTCCACAGGTTACTGTTGTCTCATCAGACACACGCTCACTTTCTCTGAACTGCTGAAAGATTTAACCGTTTTAAAATGGAATACTACTAAGTGCCCATGAACCTGGCCTTCCCTCAACTTATAGAACTATTTCCAATCTCAATTCAAATGTATATAACTATTTAAAGTCTCAACAGACAGAGGAGTTCAAAAACAGTTGAATCCAGTTTAAACTCAGTTTAATTTCAGCCATGAAGGTTGTCGCGATAATGTTCGATAAGAGACCACACTTGACATAGTGTTTTGAATGGCCTCACAACTAGCTGCTTGAAGTTTTAGTATTACAAATAAATAATCAAATAATAAAACCGTCAACGTCAGAACAACTCATAACACAGTGTGTTAGTCATTCATCTCTGTGCGTATACATTTCTGGACAGACACACATTATTAACATTCATTCTAAAACTCAATCATAAACAGATTACAGGCAGAGGAGATCAAAGGTTCAAATGCAAACCAGCTCCCCTCGTTACCGGCGGTTATGGCAAGACTGTACACAATCTATCTAACCGCCGTCGTTCCAATCTCTGTCGTCCCAACGTATGAAAACTATCTAATTTCATGTCATCTGGAAAATTCTGCCCGTCCCGGTCTCATCCTGACCATAAAAAGGTTGAGTTTGTTTAAGGGAAGGAAAGAAGGAAGGCCATCTCCATCTGTGTGTTGGCCTCAAGGCAGAGTGACATCAGCCCATAACTCAGAGGCATTCAGAGCGTGTTGACTGGGGGTCATTCCACAGCCTCTTCACCGGTAAGGGGATAGCTGAGAAATGAGTCTCGCTGCCAAGGAGGAGGAAGATGGAGAGAGGGAGGGGGACAGACAGACAGAGATAGAGAGAGAGGGACAGAGAGAAAGGTGGAGAGAGACAGGGAGCTGGAGAGAGGGACAGAGTGATGGCGGGAAGGAGAGAGGGAGAGACTGGATGAGTGGGTCAGTGGCCAGGTAAAGAGCTCACTGCGTGATGAGAGAAGACATCTGCAGGATAGGACAGTGCTGAGCTGATGCATGGCCTGTGTTGGGAATCCCTGCCCTGTAGTAGCCAAAAAAAGTGTCCAACATATCAAAATATATTTGAGATTCTTCAAAGTAGCCACTCTTTGCCTTGATGACAACTTTTCACACTCTTGGCATTATCTCAACCAGCTTCATGAGTTAGTCAACTGGAATTAATTTGAATTAACAGGTGGAATTTCTTCCCTTCTTCATCCGTTTGAGCCAATCAGTTGTGTTGTGACAAGGTAGGGTTGGTCCAGAAGATAGCCCTATTTGGTAAAAGACCAAGTCAATAGTATAGCAAGAACAGCTCAAATAAGCAAAGAGAAATGGCAGTCCACTTTAAGACATGAAGGTCAGTCAATCTGGAAAATTTCAAGAACTTTTAAAGTTTCTTCAAGTGTAGTCGCAACAACCATCAATCGCTATGAGGAAACTGGCTCTCATGAGCACCGCCACAGCAAAGCAAGACCCAGAGTTTCCTCTAATGAACTCATACTCTGCAGCAGAGTTACCTGCCTCAGAAATTGCAGCCCAAATAAATGCGTTGCAGTGTTCAAGTAACAGACACATCTCAACATCAACTGTTCAGAGGAGACTGAGTGAATCAGGCTTTTATGGTCGAATTGCTGCAAAGAAACAACTACTAAAGGAAACCAATAATAAGAAGAGACTTGCTTGGGCCAAGAAACACGAGCAATGGACATTAGGCCGATGGAAATCTGTCCTTTTGTCTGATGAGTACAAATTTGTACAACCGCCTTGTCTTTGTGAGATGCAGAGTAGGTGAATGGATGATCTTTGCATGTGTGGATCCCACTGTGAAGCATGGAGGAGGTGGCGTGATGGTGCTTTTCTGGTGACACTGTCAGTGATTTATTTAGAATTCAATGCACACTTAACCAGCATGGCTACCACAGCAGTCTACAGCGATACGCCATCCCATCTGGTTTGCGCTTAGTGGGACTATCATTTGTGTTTCAACATGACAATGACCCAACACACCTCCAGGCGGTGTAAGGGCTATTTGACCAAGAAGAGGTGTGATGGAGGGCTGCATCAGATGACCTGACCTTCACAATCACTGACCTCAACCCAATTGAGATGGTTTTGGATGAGTTGGACTGCAGAGTGAAGTAAAAGCAGCCAACAAGTGCTCAGCGTATGTGGGAACTCCTTCAAAACTGTTGGGAAAGCATTCCAGGTTAAGCTGGTGAAGATAATGCGAGAGTGTGCAAAGCTGTCATCAAGGCAAATGGTGGCTACTTTGAAGAATCTCAAATATAAAATATATATTTGTGTAACACTTCTTTGGTAACTACATGATTCCATGTGTTGTTTATAGTTTTGATGTCTTTACTATTATTCTACAATGTAAATAAAAACCCTTGAATGAGTAGGTGTGTCCAAACTTTTGATTGGTACTCTGTCTCTGTTTCTTGGAGCACACAGCTCCTGCAGTAGCATAGCATCCACCAACCCAGGCCTTCTCCCCCCCAGCCACAGAATCCAACCACAGAGACACCATAGAGGCTAGATGTGAGGCAATGTCCCCCTCTCCCCTCTTATTTACCCCTCTTCCCCCCTCCATCTCACCCCTCTGTCACCCTTCTGGTGAGGTTTCATTGTGGAGCTCTGTGACATGTGATTACAATCCTCTCTCTCTGTGTTTCCCTCTGGCTCCGTGGGGTGCCTTGGGGCGTCCAGTGACAGTCTGACTGCACTGCAAGAGCTATAGCCTCATGCAGCGTGGGCGGTCATGATGGCTCGACTTCTCAGTAAATGATAGGGTCTACTGTCACAGCAGGCCCCGGCGCGTAACGACAATACCAGGACTACTTTCTTACTCTCTCGTCTCTAGAGTAGACAGACTACTGCTCACAAAATGTAGGTCTGGAGGACCAAAATATAAAAGTCCCTTATTAACTAAAACTTGAAGATTTTGGCCGGCTACCGCTGTCTTGCTAGTAGCTACCATGCGCTTCGTTCCCTGTCAATACTTCATCCTGCGTGACGTTATCACATGGTTTTCCGTCGGTCGAAGAATGCAGAGGAATAAATAGTTACTACTAAACTATTACTTCAACTTTCCTTGTTGTGTGCAGATAGCCAGGAGATGAAAGTAGGGGCACAGTGTAATGAGTTCAGTTGGCTTTGAAGGTCGATAGACATCACTGTCACGCACATTCTCTACTTCCCTCTCATATACTCTCATTCCTTTTTCCCTCCCTCTTTCACCTCACTCTCTTTCTCAGCCACTGTTCTCTGATCTCTCTCTTCAGTCTCTTCGGAAGATGGTTTTACTTAAGATGTCACATTACAATAGGAGGAGGCAGCATCGGAGAGAACATTGCTGTGAACACACACTAACATGTGAAACAAGATGTCAGATAAAGGCTTCTCATTCACATTACCAAATCCCACTTAAAAACAACCCTTCACCACGAGAAGCTTTTAGCGTGTATCCTAACCTCCTAACCGCCGGTTCGAGAAACAACTCCATTCTTTTCCGTGATCATTCCTGACTGTTGTTATGGCTAGCCATTACCTTGTAGCGTGATGCAACATCTGCCCGCTCTGCAGTGCGCTCTGGGAATAGCGGCCCGCTGTAAGGTGAGCTCGAGGCTCTCATAGATGCAGTCCTGTATGTTTTGATTTAACCCTGTTTGCTGGAATTGGGACCACATGAAGGGAAGGAAGCTTTTTAAGTGGCTCCAAATATTCCCCTCAGTGTGCAGAGGCTGGGGTCTGGATGTATGACCTCCCCTCTTCTTGGGGTTCGTCCCAAATCGTACCCTATTCCCTAGAGAGTGCACTACTTTTGACCAGAGCCCTAGGGGCTCTGTTCAAAAGTAGTGCACTATATAAGTATTAGGGTTTCATTTGGGACACAATCCTCTTCTCTCCCCGCGCCACCACGGAGCATCTCGTCACTGCTGTGCTGTGGCCTCACCAGACTGCTATGTGGTTGCATGGGCCTGCATTGGCTTGGGTTATTGGGTTAAGTGATGCTGCCACACAGGACAGTGTCTGTATCACTAGAGATAAATACTCCTGCGTGTCCCAAATGACTCCATATACTTTCTCTGGACCACAGCCCTTAGTGTGCTACATTTGACTAAAGCCCCATGGTCAAAGGTAGTGCACTATATATAGAATAAGGTGCCATTTCGGGCACAGCTTATTTCTATGGTCTGTGTCACAAGAGACCAAAGCATAGTTGGATGAGTCTCAATTGAAGAGTCATGAAAGATGTTGAACATGTTTTCATGTGGAGTTTTCCTGAACGCTCCAGATACTGTGCCTCAATTTTTATCAAATGTTTTTCCCAACTCATCAGAGGACAGTGGATTTGTCCCAAATGATACCCCATTCACAGAGTGCAATACTTTTGAGCAGGGCCCATAGGGCTCTGGTCAAAAGTAGTGCACTGTATGGGATAGGGTGCCATTTGCAGACAATGTGGTGGCCTGTGGTGTCCTCACAATTAACAACAGACAACATGCGCTGTTGAGTTTGGTAGGTGTCTCTTTTCTGTTCTCCTCTTCCCTTTTGCTTATACCACTCCTATATAATCTCTCACTTTTACCTCTTGCTTTCGCAGCGCCTTTCGAAGCTGAGGAAATAGAAGGTACTGCTTGTCAGACTAACTGCTGCTCACCTAGACTTTTGACCAAAGCCCCATGGTCAAACGTAATGCACTATATATGGAATAAGGTGCCATTTCGGCACCTTAGAGACATAGCAGCTCATTGGCTAGGGACCTAGCCAGCACCTCAAGAATGAGACCTGGCATTTGCTGATCAACCTGTTGACATTACATCGCTGTGTATCTGTATCTGCATCCCAAATGGAAACCTATTCCCTTTTGTAATTCCCTCAGCTGGTCAAAAGAAGTGCACTACTTAGGGAGTAGGGTGCCATTTGGGACGCAGTTTTATGGTAGCGTGTCGGGGATGGGGGAGCTCGGCAAGCTCACCTCCTCTGCATTCCTCCCATCTCCCGATCCCCCCATATCCCACTGTTTGTGTTCGCCTGTCTTCTCATGTTAACCGAAACGGTTGTAAAGAGGAACGTCGGGTGTCTCTGTCAATTTCCCTGTTAAACACTCCTGCTCCGAGGAAACCAAGATGAGCTTAAGGTTATTGTATTTGCTGTGCAGAGCAAATCTTACCGAATCTTCCGCTTTCACTTACTAACTTATCACTTTCATTAAAACAGACATCATTTAACCGAGCCAGGGATAGAGTCTTATCCCTTCACACGCATAGCTGACTGTAGCTGCTTGTAACCTCCTCTTTGGTCCAGCATAGCTTCATGCTATGTAAGATGCCATAGCAGGGCCATGCCATAGCTAGCCGCAGAACCAGGCTCTCTCTCTCTCATGTACATTGTTCTATATGGTCCATTGAATATATGATATCAAATGATGTATTACTGAATGTCTATCTTATTCAGTGGGAAAGGTGAAGTGTAGTCTGATGATGTGTTTGACCTACCTGTTTGTCTGTGTATTTGTCTCTCTTCCCTCTATGGTACTGGGCTGTGCTGTTAACCATGCTCAGTGAGTCTGTGTAGATGGGTAGGCCAGCTGGCTCGGTTTGTGATCTGTTATGCCTGTTGCTCTCTAACTCCTGTTCTTGTCTTCTGGCTACCATGCTCTTCACTCTCTCTCGTTCTGTCTCCTCTCCATCGCCAGAGGATGACGGTCGGTTCTGTGGCTCTGGCCTCTATTTAAACGGATACCACTTAGGTGAGACATCATCTGTCCCCCTGCGCAGCTTGTCCCTCGCCCCCTGCCATGCAGTAGCTGTTCCAGACACTGTCCCTCCGCCCCAAGCTATACAGTAGCTAGCAGTTAAGACCCCATGATTCAGACCCTAACAGTAGTGAGACAGACTGGAGTGTGTGGTCATGTCCCACAGACCCTGCCCTGTGCTTTGCTTGCCAATATGTCCTGTTCTCTCGCAATACAGTAGCCGACGTCTCCCCTCTTTCCTCAGTCTGTGAGCTGGCATGTCATGGAGGCAGTGTATAGATTGCAATACTTATGAGTGCAATTGTTTAAAATCCTGTTGTCCCTACATGTTCCTGTTGTTGACATTGTCTTGTTTGTGGTGCTATAGTGCCCTGTAGCAGTGTATCATGGATTTATAATTTTTTAGGCATCATGTCATAAATATTTTGGGTTGTACTGTAACTATGCTCTCCTGTTTGGGTCTAGTGAAATAGAGCTCTGTACATGTTATATGATTCATTCGGGTTAAAGGGACAACTTCTTTTCCATTCTTTGTTCTGAAGGTCCAGACGATTTTCTTCCCGTCAGTTCTGTTGATGTGGTCCTGCAAGCCTCCTCTCTCTCTCTCTCTCTCTCTCTCTCTCTCTCTCTCTCTCTCTCTCTCTCTCTCTCTCTCTCTCTCTCTCTCTCTCTCTCTCTCTCTCTCTCTCTCTCTTTCTCTGTCTTCCCTGTCGTTGATGTGGTCCTGCTAGCCTCCTCTCCTCTCTCTCTCTCTCTCTCTCTCTCTCTCTCTCTCTCTCTCTCTCTCTCTCTCTCTCTCTCTCTCTCTCTCTGTCTCTCTCTCTCTCTCTCTCTCTTTCTCTGTGTTCCCTGTCGTTGATGTGGTCCTGCTAGCAATTACGGCTAGTTCTGTTCTGGAACCATCCTCTGGGTTCTGGTTCCAATTCTCTTTGCGTGCAGAAACTGTTCCTCATCGTGTTGTTATTACCACTGTCACTTTCCCGACAAATCATAAATTATAATCCCATCAGAGTACCACAGAGTGTCCTGGCTGCTTCTCCCAAACCTCCTCTTCTCTCCCCCCTGTCTCCCCGCTCTCTCTCCTTCCCTCCCTTCTTCTCTATCCCTACCGTATACACCAGGCTACGTGAGGCTCTGTTGAGGTGACGAGGCGGTCTAGTCTCTGGACATTCCGAGGCACACTAACCCATTTAGACCAGTTGATTTCACAGGAGAGCCAGTGTACATTTAGTTTAGAAATAAAGACTTTGAGTTATGTCTGCCAAGCTCAATTGTCATTCTAAAGGGATGACCTTTCAAACACCCGGCTGTTTTCTAACACAGCCGGGTGTTTTCAAACACCCGGCTGTGGGATATGGTCAAAAGTAGTGCACTTTATAGGGAATAGGATGCCATTTGGGTCACAGCCTCTGTGTTTGCCCATGTTGTCACAATGCCCATATTATGAGGTTGCTGACCTCAACTTCTCCTCTTCCTCCCTCTTCCTCCCTCAACCCCAAACAACCTCCACTGTTGGTCCCAGTTGCACATTTTGGGGAATATTCAGTGGTGGAAACTTTCCTTAATGAGTTAATTTTTCCTTGCCCACGAACATTCGGACATCCACCAGAGATGATTGCAATACAGTCTGCTTACTCTATGATTTGCTTGACCTTCACTTGAACTCTGTTGAACTCTACATCCAGAAAATGAGTAGATAAAGCATGTCTGGTTGGAGGGGTGTATGCTGGGTGAAGAACATTGAGATATCTCTTCCAATACACATTGCCTTTGAGCATCAGAGGTGAACCAGTTGCATACACAGCTCGAGCAAGACATTCATCAGCATTTCTCTGACTACGTTCCTCCATTGAGTCAAAAAAAACTTCTGATAGTTTAACGTGGTTTCTATGTCCTAGTGCACTGAAGCACCATTTTTCCTGAGCCTTCAAGGGGGGAAAAGTCTCCTAAAATAATAATATCTCTACAAGCGTCTCTCTACAGTCATTGCACATTGCATTACATTTCAGGCTGTTGTATGTGGTTGTATGATTTAAAGTCGGCCAGGACTAATAGCTACGAAATCCTAGAACACAGATGCTTTTTCAATGCCACTGAGGTTGCTTTGGGAGCTGGAGTGGGGGAGTAGGGGGAGGGGAGGAGAAGTGGGGGTTGTCTTCTTCTTTGGTATGTTTGTGTTCCCTCTGTCTGTGATGCAATGTCTGTGTTATCAATTCCCGAGGAACTGGCCTCAGAAAGCCTAGAAGAGAGCTGTCTTTGGAGCAAGTTGAGATTCCTGTGAGATGCTTCTCAAGTGCAGAGTCAGGAGACTGAAGAAGAGGGCCGTGGTCAAAAGTAATTCACTATATAGAGAATAGTAGGAGTGGAAGGAGGACCTTTTCCTGAAATGCCTTCCCATCTGCCCCTGCCAGGCCCTAAACACCGCTCTGAGACCTGCGCTCCGTCTCAAACCAAGAAGAAGAAGAGAGTTAAAGAAATCATTAAGGGCTCAGACACACCAATAGCATTTGCTGGCCGAGAGTACTTAGCACCTCTTACATGTAAACTGTCAGCAAACAGATGGGTGTGCCCTAAAACACAGTGTGTAGAACGATCGCCAGACATGCTGGTTCGATGTGTGCCAACCTTAAAGGCGGCTACAAGCACCACTGTGTCAATCGACGTGTATGCATGTGCAAGGGCGGAGTCTGTTCTTTTTTTCTTCAGATCTTCGTTGCATTCCACCCAGAAAGAAAGTCTGCCTTGTGTAGTGGATATTGACTAGGGGCCTGGGGAGCCAGAGTAGCTTACCAAGCAAGAGGAGCCTTGTGTAGTGGATATCTATTAGGGGCTTGGGGAGCCAGAGTAGCTTTCTAAGGAAGAGGAGCCTTGTGTAGTGGATGTCCATTAGGGGCTTGGGGAGCCAGAGTAGCTTACCAAGCAAGAGGAGCCTTGTGTAGTGGATGTCCACTAGGGGCTTGGGGAGCCAGAGTACCTTACCAAGCAAGAGGAGCCTTGTGTAGTGGATAAGCACTAGGGGCTTGGGGAGCCAGAGTACCTTATGAAGCAAGAGGAGCCTTGTGTAGTGGATAAGCACTAGGGGCTTGGGGAGCCAGAGTACCTTACCAAGCAAGAGGAGCCTTGTGTAGTGGATAAGCACTAGGGGCTTGGGGAGCCAGAGTACCTTACCAAGCAAGAGGAGCCTTGTGTAGTGGATATCTATTAGGGGCTTGGGGAGCCAGAGTAGCTTTCTAAGGAAGAGGAGCCTTGTGTAGTGGATATCCATTAGGGGCTTGGGGAGCCAGAGTACCTTACCAAGCAAGAGGAGCCTTGTGTAGTGGATGTCCACTAGGGGGAAACAGAGTACCTTACCAAGCAAGAGGAGCCTTGTGTAGTGGATATCCATTAGGGGCTTGGGGAGCCAGAGTACCTTACCAAGCAAGAGGAGCCTTGTGTAGTGGATATCCACTAGGGGAGACAGCATAGCTTACCAAGCAAGAGGAGCCTTGTGTAGTGGATCTCCACTTGGGGAGCCAGCATAGTTTACCAAGCAAGAGGAGCCTTGTGTAGTGGATGTCCACTAGGGGGAGACAGAGTAGTTTACCAAGCAAGAGGAGCCTTGTGTAGTGGATATCCACTAGGGGAGCCAGCATAGTTTACCAAGCAAGAGGAGCCTTGTGTAGTGGGTATCCACTAGGGGAGCCAGCATAGTTTACCAAGCAAGAGGAGCCTTGTGTAGTGGATGTCCACTAGGGGGAGACAGAGTAGTTTACCAAGCAAGAGGAGCCTTGTGTAGTGGATATCCACTAGGGGAGCCAGCATAGTTTACCAAGCAAGAGGAGCCTTGTGTAGTGGGTATCCACTAGGGGAGCCAGCATAGTTTACCAAGCAAGAGGAGCCTTGTGTAGTGGGTATCCACTAGGAGGAGCCAGCATAGTTTACCAAGCAAGAGGAGCCTTGTGTAGTGGGTATCCACTAGGAGGAGCCAGCATAGTTTACCAAGCAAGAGGAGCCTTGTGTAGTGGATATCCACTAGGGGAGCCAGCATAGTTTACCAAGCAAGAGGAGCCTTGTGTAGTGGGTATCCACTAGGGGAGCCAGCATAGTTTACCAAGCAAGAGGAGCCTTGTGTAGTGGGTATCCACTAGGAGGAGCCAGCATAGTTTACCAAGCAAGAGGAGCCTTGTGTAGTGGGTATCCACTATGAGGAGCCAGCGTAGTTTACCAAGCAAGAGGAGCCTTGTGTAGTGGGTATCCACTAGGGGAGCCAGCATAGTTTACCAAGCAAGAGGAGCCTTGTGTAGTGGGTATCCACTAGGGGAGCCAGCATAGTTACCAAGCAAGAGGAGGCTTGTGTAGTGGATCTCCACTTGCGGAGCCAGCATAGTTTACCAAGCAAGAGGAGCCTTGTGTAGTGGATATCTATTAGGGGAGCCAGAGTAGCTTTCTAAGGAAGAGGAGCCTTGTGTAGTGGATATCCATTAGGGGCTTGGGGAGCCAGAGTACCTTACCAAGCAAGAGGAGCCTTGTGTAGTGGATGTCCACTAGGGGAGACAGAGTACCTTACCAAGCAAGAGGAGCCTTGTGTAGTGGATATCCATTAGGGGCTTGGGGAGCCAGAGTACCTTACCAAGCAAGAGGAGCCTTGTGTAGTGGATATCCACTAGGGGAGACAGCATAGCTTACCAAGCAAGAGGAGCCTTGTGTAGTGGATCTCCACTTGGGGAGCCAGCATAGCTTACCAAGCAAGAGGAGCCTTGTGTAGTGGATCTCCACTTGGGGAGCCAGCATAGCTTACCAAGCAAGAGGAGCCTTGTGTAGTGGATCTCCACTAGGGGAGCCAGCATAGTTTACCAAGCAAGAGGAGCCTTGTGTAGTGGATCTCCACTTGGGGAGCCAGCATAGCTTACCAAGCAAGAGGAGCCTTGTGTAGTGGATCTCCACTTGGGGAGCCAGCATAGCTTACCAAGCAAGAGGAGCCTTGTGTAGTGGATCTCCACTAGGGGAGCCAGCATAGTTTACCAAGCAAGAGGAGCCTTGTGTAGTGGATATCCACTAGGGGAGCCAGCATAGTTTACCAAGCAAGAGGAGCCTTGTGTAGTGGGTATCCACTAGGGGAGCCAGCATAGTTTACCAAGCAAGAGGAGCCTTGTGTAGTGGATGTCCACTAGGGGGAGACAGAGTAGTTTACCAAGCAAGAGGAGCCTTGTGTAGTGGGTATCCACTAGGGGAGCCAGCATAGTTTACCAAGCAAGAGGAGCCTTGTGTAGTGGATATCCACTAGGGGAGCCAGCATAGTTTACCAAGCAAGAGGAGCCTTGTGTAGTGGGTATCCACTAGGGGAGCCAGCATAGTTTACCAAGCAAGAGGAGCCTTGTGTAGTGGGTATCCACTAGGAGGAGCCAGCATAGTTTACCAAGCAAGAGGAGCCTTGTGTAGTGGGTATCCACTAGGAGGAGCCAGCATAGTTTACCAAGCAAGAGGAGCCTTGTGTAGTGGATATCCACTAGGGGAGCCAGCATAGTTTACCAAGCAAGAGGAGCCTTGTGTAGTGGATATCCACTAGGGGAGCCAGCATAGTTTACCAAGCAAGACGAGCCTTGTGTAGTGGGTATCCACTAGGGGAGCCAGCATAGTTTACCAAGCAAGAGGAGCCTTGTGTAGTGGGTATCCACTAGGGGAGCCAGCATAGTTTACCAAGCAAGAGGAGCCTTGTGTAGTGGATGTCCACTAGGGGGAGACAGAGTAGTTTACCAAGCAAGAGGAGCCTTGTGTAGTGGATATCCACTAGGGGAGCCAGCATAGTTTACCAAGCAAGAGGAGCCTTGTGTAGTGGGTATCCACTAGGGGAGCCAGCATAGTTTACCAAGCAAGAGGAGCCTTGTGTAGTGGATGTCCACTAGGGGGAGACAGAGTAGTTTACCAAGCAAGAGGAGCCTTGTGTAGTGGATATCCACTAGGGGAGCCAGCATAGTTTACCAAGCAAGAGGAGCCTTGTGTAGTGGGTATCCACTAGGGGAGCCAGCATAGTTTACCAAGCAAGAGGAGCCTTGTGTAGTGGGTATCCACTAGGAGGAGCCAGCATAGTTTACCAAGCAAGAGGAGCCTTGTGTAGTGGGTATCCACTAGGAGGAGCCAGCATAGTTTACCAAGCAAGAGGAGCCTTGTGTAGTGGATATCCACTAGGGGAGCCAGCATAGTTTACCAAGCAAGAGGAGCCTTGTGTAGTGGGTATCCACTAGGGGAGCCAGCATAGTTTACCAAGCAAGAGGAGCCTTGTGTAGTGGGTATCCACTAGGAGGAGCCAGCATAGTTTACCAAGCAAGAGGAGCCTTGTGTAGTGGGTATCCACTATGAGGAGCCAGCGTAGTTTACCAAGCAAGAGGAGCCTTGTGTAGTGGGTATCCACTAGGGGAGCCAGCATAGTTTACCAAGCAAGAGGAGCCTTGTGTAGTGGGTATCCACTAGGGGAGCCAGCATAGTTACCAAGCAAGAGGAGGCTTGTGTAGTGGATCTCCACTTGCGGAGCCAGCATAGTTTACCAAGCAAGAGGAGCCTTGTGTAGTGGATATCTATTAGGGGGAGCCAGAGTAGCTTTCTAAGGAAGAGGAGCCTTGTGTAGTGGATATCCATTAGGGGCTTGGGGAGCCAGAGTACCTTACCAAGCAAGAGGAGCCTTGTGTAGTGGATGTCCACTAGGGGGAGACAGAGTACCTTACCAAGCAAGAGGAGCCTTGTGTAGTGGATATCCATTAGGGGCTTGGGGAGCCAGAGTACCTTACCAAGCAAGAGGAGCCTTGTGTAGTGGATATCCACTAGGGGAGACAGCATAGCTTACCAAGCAAGAGGAGCCTTGTGTAGTGGATCTCCACTTGGGGAGCCAGCATAGCTTACCAAGCAAGAGGAGCCTTGTGTAGTGGATCTCCACTTGGGGAGCCAGCATAGCTTACCAAGCAAGAGGAGCCTTGTGTAGTGGATCTCCACTAGGGGAGCCAGCATAGTTTACCAAGCAAGAGGAGCCTTGTGTAGTGGATCTCCACTTGGGGAGCCAGCATAGCTTACCAAGCAAGAGGAGCCTTGTGTAGTGGATCTCCACTTGGGGAGCCAGCATAGCTTACCAAGCAAGAGGAGCCTTGTGTAGTGGATCTCCACTAGGGGAGCCAGCATAGTTTACCAAGCAAGAGGAGCCTTGTGTAGTGGATATCCACTAGGGGAGCCAGCATAGTTTACCAAGCAAGAGGAGCCTTGTGTAGTGGGTATCCACTAGGGGAGCCAGCATAGTTTACCAAGCAAGAGGAGCCTTGTGTAGTGGATGTCCACTAGGGGGAGACAGAGTAGTTTACCAAGCAAGAGGAGCCTTGTGTAGTGGGTATCCACTAGGGGAGCCAGCATAGTTTACCAAGCAAGAGGAGCCTTGTGTAGTGGATATCCACTAGGGGAGCCAGCATAGTTTACCAAGCAAGAGGAGCCTTGTGTAGTGGGTATCCACTAGGGGAGCCAGCATAGTTTACCAAGCAAGAGGAGCCTTGTGTAGTGGGTATCCACTAGGAGGAGCCAGCATAGTTTACCAAGCAAGAGGAGCCTTGTGTAGTGGGTATCCACTAGGAGGAGCCAGCATAGTTTACCAAGCAAGAGGAGCCTTGTGTAGTGGATATCCACTAGGGGAGCCAGCATAGTTTACCAAGCAAGAGGAGCCTTGTGTAGTGGGTATCCACTAGGGGAGCCAGCATAGTTTACCAAGCAAGAGGAGCCTTGTGTAGTGGGTATCCACTAGGAGGAGCCAGCATAGTTTACCAAGCAAGAGGAGCCTTGTGTAGTGGGTATCCACTATGAGGAGCCAGCGTAGTTTACCAAGCAAGAGGAGCCTTGTGTAGTGGGTATCCACTAGGGGAGCCAGCATAGTTTACCAAGCAAGAGGAGCCTTGTGTAGTGGGTATCCACTAGGGGAGCCAGCATAGTTACCAAGCAAGAGGAGGCTTGTGTAGTGGATCTCCACTTGCGGAGCCAGCATAGTTTACCAAGCAAGAGGAGCCTTGTGTAGTGGATATCTATTAGGGGCTTGGGGAGCCAGAGTAGCTTTCTAAGGAAGAGGAGCCTTGTGTAGTGGATATCCATTAGGGGCTTGGGGAGCCAGAGTACCTTACCAAGCAAGAGGAGCCTTGTGTAGTGGATGTCCACTAGGGGGAGACAGAGTACCTTACCAAGCAAGAGGAGCCTTGTGTAGTGGATATCCATTAGGGGCTTGGGGAGCCAGAGTACCTTACCAAGCAAGAGGAGCCTTGTGTAGTGGATATCCACTAGGGGAGACAGCATAGCTTACCAAGCAAGAGGAGCCTTGTGTAGTGGATCTCCACTTGGGGAGCCAGCATAGCTTACCAAGCAAGAGGGGCCTTGTGTAGTGGATGTCCACTAGGGGGAGACAGAGTAGTTTACCAAGCAAGAGGAGCATTGTGTAGTGGATAACCACTAGGGGAGCCAGCATAGTTTACCAAGCAAGACGAGCCTTGTGTAGTGGGTATCCACTAGGGGAGCCAGCATAGTTTACCAAGCAAGAGGAGCCTTGTGTAGTGGGTATCCACTAGGGGAGCCAGCATAGTTTACCAAGCAAGAGGAGCCTTGTGTAGTGGGTATCCACTAGGGGAGCCAGCATAGTTTACCAAGCAAGAGGGACCTTGTGTAGTGGGTATCCACTAGGGGAGCCAGCATAGCTTACCAAGCAAGAGGGGCATTGTGTAGTGGATTTCCACTAGGAGGAGCCAGAGTAGTTTACCAAGCAAGAGGGTTCCGAGGCACGCTTGACGACATTTGAATTTCCGGATCCGGTGTTACATGCCTTGTTGTTAACAAATACTAGCTAGCTAGCTTACATGTCTGGCTGTTCTGGTGTTCTATGCTTTACGACGCTGCTTTTTAGCCACAGAAGCAAACAGTTCTTTCTCTCTATGAATTGCAGTTGCTAGATCTTAAACAGCAAAAGCTTGACCTGCTCTTACCACTCAGGAGGAGAAAAAAAATGACAAATTAAACGAAGACGGGGTGATGGAGAACGCATGTCTCTCATCCAACCTATGCGAAGCATTGACATTTTTGGCGTGTGCCAGTACACAGCAACGTAATTGTTGCGAGTTATAAGCAAGGACTCTCGAAAGTTTGTGCCATTGTCACGGAAGTGTGCCAGGCTATCTGGCATGCCTGAAGGAGGAATTTCTTGCTTATCCCTCTGTGGCAGAAATCGGCAGAGAGTTTGGGAATTCTCCGTTTTGTGCAGGAGCTGTCAATGGAAAACTTATTAAGCTCCGGGCAGCAAGTACTACAACTACAAGGGCTTTTTCTCAATGGTCCTGATGGCAGTCTGCAATGAAAAATACCGCTTCACCATGATTGACGTGTGCACATATGGTCGGGAGGGAGGTGCGGGAATCTTTTCACGAAGCAAGTTCGGATCCCAACTCGTGGCAGGCCAGCTGCCGCTACCAAGGCTTGCCGAGGACCCAAACATATGTCTTTGTGGGAGACCAGGCATTCCCTCTGAGGTTAAAGCTGATGCGACCATATCCAGGTATGATACGCTATATGTGACTATACATATGATGTGAAAATAATACGAATATAGACATTGTAATTATATGCCTCACATAAAAGGTATCTGGCATCCCAGTAAGAGGATTGGGGCCTATGCATAGGCTACACAGTGGTTACAGTACACATGTGATAACCTTCATGTTCCTGTTCAATAAGAAGTCAGTCAGTTTTTGTGAAGGCCTGCGTGGCCCTCCACAACTACCTTTGCACCACAGATACTGACAACACAGAGTCATCAACACGGTACATCCACCCTACATTTGTTGACCACTCCACACCCAGTGGGGACCCGAATCCAGGAGAGTGGAGACAGATGGTACAAGGGGACACCAGCTTCCTGGACCCAAGAAACATATCGGCAGAGAGGGCGAACAGAGTTGCTATAGACGTGCGCAACAACCTCATGGACTACTTCCTCACACCAGATGGTTAAGTGGGTGGGTGCAACTCAATATTTGACAGGTGGCCTCAATGTTTTGTACACTCAGTGTACAGTATTTCAATTGACTGATTTCCTTAAATGAACTGTATCTCAGGAAAATCTTTGAAATTGTTACATGTTGCGTTTCTATTTTTGCTCAGTGTAAATAAATATATATATAAAAACATGGAACCCCCACCCAATAAATTACCCAGCACAATAATGTGTCAAATCAAATGTTATTGGTCACATACACATGGTTAGCAGATGTTAATGAGAGTGTAGCGAAATGCTTGTGATTCCAGTTCCGACAGTGCGAGAGGCTGCATCTAACAACATCTAACAAGTAATCTAACAGCTTCTCTAAGTCTAGGCAGTCTCTCTCAATGTAGGCAGCAGCATCTCTGAGTGTAGGCAGCTTCTCTCAATGTAGGCAGCTTCTCTCAATGTAGGCAGCAGCCTCTGAGTGTAGGCAGCCTCTCTCAATGTAGGCAGCAGCATCTCTGAGTGTAGACAGCTTCTCTCAATGTAGGCAGCTTCTCTGAGTGTAGGCAGCCTCTCTCAATGTAGGCAGCAGCCTCTGAGTGTAGGCAGCCTCTCTCAATGTAGGCAGCAGCCTCTCTGAGTGTAGGCAGCTTCTCTCAATGTAGGCAGCTTCTCTGAGTGTAGGCAGCCTCTCTCAATGTAGGCAGCAGCCTCTGAGTGTAGGCAGCTTATCTCAATGTAGGCAGCAGCCTCTCTGAGTGTAGGCAGCTTCTCTCAATGTAGGCAGCTTCTCTGAGTGTAGGCACCCTCTCTCAATGTAGGCAGCAGCCTCTGAGTGTAGGCAGCCTCTCAATGTAGGCAGCAGCATCTCTGAGTGTAGGCAGCTTCTCTCAATGTAGGCAGCTTCTCTGAGTGTAGGCAGCCTCTCTCAATGTAGGCAGCAGCCTCTGAGTGTAGGCAGCCTCTCTCAATGTAGGCAGCAGCCTCTCTGAGTGTAGGCATCTTCTCTCAATGTAGGCAGCTTCTCTGAGTGTAGGCAGCCTCTCTCAATGTAGGCAGCAGCCTCTGAGTGTAGGCAGCTTATCTCAATGTAGGCAGCAGCCTCTCTGAGTGTAGGCAGCTTCTCTCAATGTAGGCAGCAGCCTCTCTGAGTGTAGGCAGCTTCTCTCAATGTAGGCAGCAGCCTCTCTGAGTGTAGGCAGCTTCTCTCAATGTAGGCAGCAGCCTCTGAGTGTAGGCAGCTTCTCTCAATGTAGGCAGCTTCTCTGAGTGTAGGCAGCCTCTCTCAATGTAGGCAGCAGCCTCTGAGTGTAGGCAGCCTCTCTCAATGTAGGCAGCAGCCTCTCTGAGTGTAGGTAGCTTCTCTCAATGTAGGCAGCAGCCTCTGAGTGTAGGCAGCTTCTCTCAATGTAGGCAGCAGCCTCTCTGAGTGTAGGCAGCCTCTCTCAATGTAGGCAGCAGCCTCTCTTAGTTAGTGATGGCTGTTTAGCAGTCTGATGACCTTGAGATAGAAGCTGTTTTTCAGTCTTTCGGTCCCAGCTTTGATGCACCTGTACTGACCTCTCCTTCTGGATGGTAGCGGTGTGAACAGGCAGTGGCTCGGGTGGTTGTTGTCCTTGATGATCTTTTTGGCCTTCCTGTGACATCGTATTCTGTAGGTAGTTTGCCCCCGGTGATGCGTTGTGCAGACCGCACCACCTTCTGGAGAGCCTTGTGGTTGAGGGCAGTGCAGTTGCTGTACCTATTGTGCATCTTTAAAAGTTTGTCAGGGTTTTGGTGACAAGCCAAATTTCTTTAGCCTCCTGAGGTTGAAGAGGCGCTATTGCACCTTCTTCACCACGCTGTCTGCGTGGGTGGACCATTTCAGTTTGTCTGTGATGTCTACGCCGAGGAACTTAAAACTTTCAACTGTCTCCACTGCTGTCCCTTCGATGTGGATAGGGGGGTGCTTCTGCTGTTTCCTGAAGTCCACGATCATCTCCTTTGTTTTGTTGACGTTGAGTGAGAGGTTGTTTTCCTGACACCACACTCCGAGTGCCCCCACCTCCTCCCTGTAGGCTGTCATAATTGCTGGTAATCAAGCCCACTACTGTTGTGTCGTCTGCAAACTTGATTCTGAAAACTTTGTTCTTATGTGTGCATAAGAATAACGCACACAACACCCATTTTTTTGTGGTGAAACGGGGGTCTCTGTCTCACTTTAGAGCAGATGGAGGGGACACGGTACTGATCAATGGTCTTGTCAAAGTGCATGGTCATGTCCCTGAACAAACGGGAGACATTGATCAGGAGGAATAGACAGCACCCATGGTACTATAACGTCGTAGATAGCCTTTGCTGGGCACTGCTGCTGTTTCTGTAGCTGCTGCTTACATTTCTTTAACTCACACACACATAAACATACACACACTGTTGCTGGGGCGTGGGGCGGAGAGCAAGGATGCGTGGAGGTTCGTGGAGTTGCAGGGCAGAGAGCAAGGGTGCGCCTGGACGGTGCGTTGTTTGTTGGTGAGAAGGGCATGGGGGTTGGGGAGAGGGACCTGGGCGTTGGGGAGAGGGGCCGAGAAGGTGAGATACCAGGCCGGGTGGAGAGATGATGAACAAAGGGGCGATTAACTACCTATAGATGGGCCCTCTGGTCTCAGCTCTGACTCTGGGCTGTCCAAAACATCACCCCCCTCCAACACCTACAAGCAGATGGTGAATATATCGGAATACATTGCAAGCAAATTTTTCTCAAAAGAACTCAAAGTAACTGATTCCATAAACATCTCAATCTAATTAGCTCACACAAAGCACAGTTTCTGTTTTTCAGATGTTGGAACTAGCCCTGCTAAGGATTATGATAACAACAAAGACGCAGAATATTTCCTACTCACAATTTCTCCCATCCAGAAAAGAGCTTATTTCACATGTTCAAACTAGGTCTGTTAAACATAAGATCACAAACACTCTGTCCAAGAGTACATACCGTATCTGGCCTATTGGTGTCTGTCTGACAATGTTTCAAGTAAACACAAAGTCAATCCAGTTGTCAGATACACACCGGCAGCAGCCCCACTCCTCTTCTCCTTCACCCTTTTCAGATTGACACATATTGGTCCCACATCTTTCTCCATGTTTCTTTGAGATCAGTACAGATGTTCAAATTCCGTGATGTCTCCCTTCAGCTGTCTTCTTTTTGTATGCTTGTCTGAATACAACCACCTTGAAGGGTTGTAGATGTTAGCGTATTGTCTCACCAGCATGCACAGATGCTCCTCAAAACTGGACCGAGACATAATTGCGCGTGGCAAGTCTCAAAATATAACCACAAAAAAGGAAGCTTGCAAGTAGGAGCAGTGTGCAAAGTAGTACCACGTCCATCTCTTCTGTGTTTACGTATACCACAAGGGGTACCGGAAAAGATGTGATGTAGACACAGGGGCAGGACTTCCGTTACAAAACTCAATACTGCCCCTCAGCCTTCACAAGGAATGATTTGTCAGGTCTTAATTTCCAGATAGAAAAAAAATGTTACACGGTGGAATGTCATTTTTCATCACAAAAGAGGCGTGTGATGAAAAACGACATTCCAACAATACCTTTAACCTTAATCCTTATCCTAACCCTAAACTTAACCCTTACCCTAACCCTAACCCTTATTCTAAACCTAACCCTAACCTTAGCAAGTAATTGCTAAGCAAGTAACTGTAGCTTGTTGATAGTATGACCATCTGCAGTGCATCTACAGATGGAAAATCTGGACTATCCAAACAAATTGTGATCAACCAGGTTACTCAGTCAGCTGACCAGGGACAGCCAGTTACAGGCTCTAACTGCAGGGGGTAGGAGACCGTCGTTCCTGCTTTAGTTGGTCATAGGAGGGCAGGTTGAGAAGGTCTCTGTAAACTCCTGTCCTCCACTACAACTCATAGCTGGACCTTTCCTGAACGGACAAGCCTTCCCTGGACTTCCCCAACCGTGTGCTAGTGCGTCACCGAACATGTAAGTTGACTTTGTTAGCGTTCATGTGTATATTTAATCTGTCTGTATGTAATAAGCTCCATATTACTATGTAACTGCATGCTTATGCATGCCTTATTGATGTTAGTATGTTGGTTTTTCATGCCTGTGTACAAGCCCTATTACAAAGTGTGTTTATCTGGCCCTTTTTGCATAGTTAATGGTTATTTTACATGTTCAGGCCATGAGGTACGGTGACGTCATCATGTCCAGGTTCACTTCCTGCCACGTCCAAAATGGCTGCTTGCTACCGCAAACCATTAGCCCTGCTAACTGTACTGTGCATGGGGTTTACATAGATCTCCATAGATAGTTTTGGGTTTACTACCATTTTATTTGGGCATTTTTATTGTTCAGAAATGTGATGGGTACTCTCTTTGTTCGCAGGACTTTATCCAAATGTCCGAACTGAATTTGTTAAAAGGGCTTTTATGTTTTTAAATCACCGATTTGAGACTGATTCCTTGACCTGTCAATGAATTTAATTTGCTGTTTTATGATTTTGTTATACTCTCATCAATTATAGGGTTTTTACTAGATTACTTGTAGTTTTTCGTGTTGTCTGTCTGTAATTGTGTCATGACTTGGTGCTGCCTATCTTGGCCAGGATGCTCTTGAAAAAGTAATTTCAAGTCTCAATAAGCCCTTCCTGGTTAAATAAAAGTTACAAATAATAAAATGCTAGTAGCTCTGTCCATAGTGTACTATTTTGTCCTAATATTAGCCTATGCTAATACCTAACCATTATAGTACACTGTTGTGATTCTCATTGCTATTACATAGTCATTAGCCTGTAATGCCGTTATGTTATGCATGCCTTTCTCTTGTCTTCTCTTGTAGACAACCACTACAACTCTATCACTTCCACTGGTTTCTCTTCCTGTTTTCCCTTGTGTGTCTGTTTGGTGTATGGAAATAAAGTGTGAATTGTATCCCTGTCTCCTACTGTTCATTTACGTCTTCTAACCAGGGCGTCAGGACAGTTGAACCTATATACAAAACGCCACCTCTTACTTAGTTCACTACCAGTTGCATTATTTTTCATGGTCCTTCGAACTGGATAGGCACAGTTGTCCTGGACGATGGCCAGTAGCCGACATGATGCAGTTCATGCCGCATGCCATGCCCCCGACGAGGCGCACACGCCGGAAAGAGGCGGAGGACCGGGAAATCCGGAGACTCCAGCACATGACAGCGTATCACGGAAGCTGTTGTGATGGAAATGTTAATATTTGTGCTTTTTTTATAACTAATTTCTGTGTCCTTGTCACGCCCTGACCATAGAGAGCCCTTGGTTCTCTATTGTGTAGTAGGTCAGAGCGTGACTAGGGTGTGTTCTAGCTCAATATTTCTATTGGTGTTTTGTATGGTTCCCAATTAGAGGCAGCTGGTAATCGTTGCCTCTAATTGGGGATCATATTTAGTTAGCCATTTTTCCCACATTTTTCCCACTTGTGTGCACCACTACGCATGTGCACCACTACTTTCACGTTTCGTTGTTGGCTTATTGTTTTGTTTTGAAGCTTCACCGAAATAAAGATGTGGCACGCTGCACCTCGCTCATTACGACAAATGTGACAGAATATCCCACCAAGCAAGGACCAAGCAGCGTGTGACGGAGGTAAAGGAGTTTTGGACCTGGGACGAAATTATGGGAGGTTGTGAGACCCTTCCTTGGAAGGAGACACCAAGGAAGGTGGAAGGACAGCGACGACGCGGGACCGCGGCCACAGAAACACCAAGACGGGGGGGGGGGGGGTGGAGGCACAAGGGGTGGTCGGCGGAGCAGCGGAGAGTGGAAGAGCGGGTCATCAGTCCAGTACCATCTGTGCCAGCTCCCCCGGACTCACCCTGAAAATCCAGAGACCGTCAGGGAGGCGATGGAGAAGTTGGGAAAGAGATGAGAGAAATGTTATGTAGGTGTGTTCTGGACGGCATCCGACCTGAGGAGCCTGTTAGCAGTCTGGTGAGTCCTGTGCCAGCTCTCCGCACCCTTCCTGAAGTGCGTGTCACCAGTCCGGGGCCACCTGTGCCAGCTCCACGCACCTGGCCTCCAGTGCGCCTCCCCAGTCCGGTACGTCCTGCGCCAGCTCCCCGCACTCGCCCAGAAGTGCGTGTCACCAGTTCGGTGCCACCTGTGCCGGATCCAGTCTTCCTCTGCCACCCGATGCCCAGTCCAGGCACGGTTTCCAACCCAGCTCCAGGGCCGTAGCCCTCTGCGCCGGTGCCCAGTCCAGGCAAGGCATTCAGCCAGGCGCCATGGCCAGAGCCTTTGTCTGCGCCAGTGCCCAGTCCAGGCACGGCGTCCAACCCAGCTCCAGCGCCGGAGCCTTGGTCCGTCTTTAATCTCGAGCGTGACAGTCCTATTCGTGTGCTGTTCTATAAACCAATTTCTGTGTTCATGCAAGTATCTGACCGTACAAATCCTCACTATCAGTAGCTGGAAATTGGCAGTACGCCCAGACCTTGTTTTGAGAACGAATGAAAGATATCTCAGTTTCAAGGTCTCAGCTTAGAGAAAAGAAGCCTCATGAGATATTGGTCTGTCACATGTTATGAACCAGTATTGGCCTGTCACATGAATGAAACAAAATGGTAATGCTTAATGAATTATGCTAAATCATGCAAATATAACTTGTCTGTGTATAGCTGTATTATAAGAAAACTGCTAGGACTGGCCAGGCAGAGCTTCTGACTGACATTCACTAAGGTGCATTAAGTTTGTTGGAATCTCTCCAGCGTGCTGACAAATAAAGGATGATTAATTTAAGATTGACTTAGAGTGTCCGCTGTAAGAATTTCCACGACACTGTCCTCGAGGAACTGTGGCGGTAGCTACGAGGGGCACACAGTACACCAGGACCAACCCAAGGCACTTCATGGGCACAGAGAACTCGCAGCGCCGGTCCTGAGTTCTGCCCCTGTCCAACAGCCACTAGCGCTATTGGCGCCAATAGTCGCTATTAAGCGACTATTGGCAGCACCCCAGCAGTCTCAAATGGCTTGGGTGCCATGGCCACCGGTTCAGCCGCCACTCACTCATGTTCAGTCACCACCGGCCCACCAGCCAGTTCTGCCGCCACCTGGACTCCAACATGTCCGACGGTCACTAGCGCTACAGGAGGTGCTCCAGCCAGTGCCCTCGCCAGCTCCTCGGCCCAGACTGCCACCTGGACTCCAGCATGTCAAGTGGTCTCCAGTGCCACAACAGGTGCTCTCGCTAGTGCCCCCACCGGTTCCCAAGCCAGCTACTCAGCCTGTGAAACGGTCACCATCGGATCCTGAGCAGGTCTAGCAGCCAGCTCCACTCCAACATGCACCCCAGCTGGTGCCAACACGAGCAGCACCTGAGACAGACAAACCATTACCAGTGCTGCAGCCTGACCTGCGACCGCCAGCTCAGCAGCCGGCACATGTGTCTGCTGGCACCAGATCCTACACCGTCTGCTGCTCTTGCAGACCTGCTCGGACTGGATCTGACGCCCAGGATGAGGATCCCAGTCGGCGTCCCATCCAGCACCAGAGCCTCCAGCACCATGTCCTCTGGACCTGCAGTCAGCCAACCCGACTCCCATTCTGGTAGTGGTAAAAGTAGTGTACTATATAGGGAATAGGGTGCCATTTGGGACGCAGTTAGATCCATCAGCAATTTGTAGCTTAGTTCCCTGATTAGAAACACAATACCTGGATGGAGACCTGGAAGCCTATGCAGTAGGCACGGTAACATCTTCCCTTGGTACTGCTGTCATAATCTATCGTAATGCTAGATATCCACACAGAGCATAGCCCCTCACCAAACATCCGGAAAGAGGAATGGGGGAATGAGAGGAGAGAATAGGTCAAAACAGTATGGGGGGAAAAGCTGGGAAAGCTATCAACCCCCAGAATCCAATTAAGACAGTTATGGAAAAATGGAGACGTATAAACTAAAATAAAAAACGCTCTATTTCCAGAAAACAAGTTTATTTCATCTGTCTGCAGGTTCACTACTGGAGGACGAGCAGCCAAAATATAAGACCATTGTGCGTTCCAAATGGCACCATATTCTCTATTTGGTACACTACTTTTAACCAGTGCCTATTGGGGCCATTTGGGATGCAGACATGGGGTTTAAGAATGACTAAGATTACTTGGTTTTTCCCTGGGTTTCCATCCAAAATCGGGTAGCTAGATACACTTTACTGTACAGGGTTGGAACTATATACTTTTTTAAAATCCATGTCCAACATCTTGGCCGAGTAGGTAGAGGCCAAGCAGACAGACAGATGTGTGTGTGAATGTTCTCTAGACAGTGGTGACATTACTTGGTAATGTCCAGTCATTGCATTACATTGGCTTGTTTGTGAAAAGAGAGAGGTTGTGTCCCAAAGAGAGAGGCTGTGTCCCAAATGGAACCCTATTCACTATACAGTGCACTGCTTTTGACCAGGGCACTATAAAGAGAATATGGTCCCTATAGGTCCTGGTCAAAAGTAGTGCACTATCAAGGGGATGGGGTGCCATTTGGGATGCAGACTTTGGTATCTCCCTGGACGCTAGGTTTGTTGTCTAGCATCCCTGCTGTCTGAGTGGGCCGGCTGATTGATGAGACAAACAGGAAAGCGTTCCGGCTCTGTGTTCTTGGCACTCCCAGACCCCAACTCACTAGCTGTGCTGAGAGACCCCAGACACACACACACAGACAGACAGAAGGAACACACACACACACCAGAGAGACCTCAGGTCCGCTCTGCGTAAGTGCAGCGGAGGATGACTGCTAGATTGAGTTGTGCGTTAGTATGCTGTTTTGTTCAAACTGACGCTTTAGGCAGCGTTTTCTGTGCAGACTAGACATTCTTGAGTCCTAAAGAGCTCTGGGATAAGACGGAGGGGAAAAACAAATAGCGCTCGACACAAACCCATGTTTCCCAGCCAAGGGACTTAAGCACAATTCCACTGTAACACTTGGGTAGGAGTACCACTTTCCACATGCTGCTGACTGCTGTAGCAAGGCCATGGAAAGTAAAGTAGCCCCAGAGTGTGTTTCTGTTTCCCCCAGATAACACTGTAATGAGTTCACAACGGTGGACTCCACTGTTCTCCCAATATATTTCAAACATCACAGAAGGCATAATAGGCTTTTTCAATCATCAAATTAAAACGTTTAACTCTCTCTCTGCCTACAGCTGGCTTGCTAGCCTGGTTTAGACCAGACTGAATGCAGACTGAACATGGTGAGCACAGTCTGCTTTAACCAGGCTACCTGCCTTCTCTTTCTCAACAGGAAACAAAATAACACATAAAGCTGAGGGAGAGGAACGCGGTGGGCGGTGGGGGGTAGAAGTTTGAAGCCGGTTACTGTAGATAAAACAAAAATCTTCTCCACCTGTTAAAGATTCCTTGTTCCCCCTAGAGCTATATGTTTTTCATCGCCAACACAGTTACCTTCCTTGTGGTCAGACCATAGACCAGGTACGTGCATGCTGTGGAAGGCCTGATCCCTGGGGGTTGTAGGGATTTGATGTTTGATAAAGGGGGTCTCCTAGGGACGGCCTCAGAGGCCAACTACGATTCATATAATGCCTTTCACAGATGCCTGTAACAGGTTTACATGGAGTGACAGGGAGTGTGATGGGACTGGGTTTGAAGGCCACACACCTGTCTGTCCTGTCTGTTTGTCTGGACAGGACCTATCCCCATACACGCCACACACTGGGAGAGCCCAGAGTCCTATTCCAACCCAGCCAGTGGTGGAAGAAGGGAATACAGGGGAAAAGGATTTACTTTTTCTGAAGGCGTAGTTGCTACAATGTTGGCCCATATTGTTACTGCTATTCTTCTTTTTACTACATGTCAATCCATCCACGCTCGTCCTTGGTTCTCTTATCCTTTTGCCCATCCTTCATTCTCAACTCACAATAGACAGACATAAAAAAACACTGTAGAGAACAGGCGGATAAATTGAGTTATTCATTTCATGAATCATAGGGTATTTATGTAGAACTTAGAGTAGTTTGTCTTTGGCCTTGATGTTGTTGGCAGAGTGATTGTGGCAAACAGTTTGGAATCTGGAAAGCCTTTTCCACATAGTCCCGTAGTGCCATCCTTCTCTGGAGAGACAGTGTGAAAACTGTCTCTGAAATAGACTTGAACAGACTATGCACTGTAATTGGGACCATCACATAATGAGACTGAGAAGAGGCACTTCTTAGTGCTTCCCACATTCAGTGCCCACAACCAGCGCTGAGTGTTGCAGTGATAAACCGCTCTCTGTGTGTGCGTGCAGCGAACGTGTGTGTTTCTAAGTGTGTGTATTTCTGCATGTTTGTACGCATGCATGCGGCACAGTCATAAACCGCATATATGCGGCTAGGGCCTGAGGCCGAGGTTGGGCGTAATGGTAATGCTCTCTTAATCTAGCACTGCCAGGGAGAGTTCATTCACCAGTTGTCATCTCCATTAGTCTTCATACTGAGGGCTTGTTCTGCTGGCCAGGATGGCATGGTGGTTGCATCCCAAATGGCACCTTAGTCCCTATGAAGGGCACTACTTTTGACCAGGGCCATAGGGCTTTAGTCAAAGTAGTGCACTAAAATAGGGAATAGGGAGACATTTGTGATACGCATATTGCAGCGCATCTTCTACTGCAGTAGAGACTCCAGGCTCAGATGGGAGCCGTCTTTTTTTTGTACACTTTATATGAATAGTTAGGAAATCAGAGAGGTGGGGTAAGTGGGAGAGACGGTGGGAAAGATGGACGCAGGGATTGAACCCTGGTCTTCCAGTATGTGACGAGAGCCGGAAGTCTGGAACCAACAAGACCCTGAACACTATCTGCATTGACCCTTTTTGTGCACTGTGCACTGACACACTGGACCCTAACCACACTCTCACACATACTTACACTGACACCCCAACACACACAGACACAATACATACGCCCACACTCACATAACATGCCCACCACACATAACATGCACACACATGCATACTGATGCCACACACACTTAAACACACACACACTTTCACACTCACCAGATACACCGCTGCTACTGTCTATTATCTATCATGTTGACAAGTCAGTTTACCCCTACCTATATGTACAGTACAAAGCAACCTAAATTACCTACAGTGGTTGCTCAATTGAAGGTTTTGAGATTATGATGCGGGATTTAGAGGTAATTTGTGGTTTAGTACAATACCGTGCATCACTGCTTCATTGCTCCAGACCAGCACAAGGGGGAGTTAGAGCACTGATCATGCTTTTGGGTCCCATGGTGCTAATGTGTCTCTAACTGACAATGAATGGGCAACATAAACCAAATAATTGTACACAACTTCAAAATTGAATTTAGATGAACTGAATGATGAGGATGAAGAAGATGATTTGAATTTAGAACAATAGTGTAAGAATTGCTATTCCTCTGTCCAGCACGCGCACACCCTGAAAAATACACTTATTGTTTTGTTTCTACTCGTCAGTACTGCTTACTCAAACTTGTTACACTAAGGTTTTTATTCTAAAAGAATAAAAAATGTATAATTATTATCCATGATATTCTTAAGATATATGTGTTGACTGAATATAAGCAAGTGATGTCTGCTAAATAATCAAGTTGATGGTGCAGTCATATAGCCTCGGCACCTACATGAAGCTGAGTGACTCAGTCATATAGCCCCGGCACCTACATAAAGCTGAGTGACTCAGTCATATAGCCTCGGCACCTACATGAAGCTGAGTGACTCAGTCATATAGCCTCGGCACCTACATAAAGCTGAGTGACTCAGTCATATAGCCTCGGCACCTACATGAAGCTGAGTGACTCAGTCATATAGCCTCGGCACCTACATGAAGCTGAGCGACTCAGTCATATAGCCTCGGCACCTACATAAAGCTGAGTGACTCAGTCATATAGCCTCGGCACCTACATGAAGCTGAGTGACTCAGTCATATAGCCTCGGCACCTACATGAAGCTGAGTGACTCAGTCATATAGCCTCGGCACCTACATGAAGCTGAGTGACTCAGTCATATAGCCTCAGCACCTACATGAAGCTGAGTGACTCAGTCATATAGCCTCGGCACCTACATGAAGCTGAGTGACTCAGTCATATAGCCTCGGCACCTACATGAAGCTGAGTGACTCAGTCATATAGCCTCGGCACCTACATAAAGCTGAGTGACTCAGTCATATAACCTCGGCACCTACATGAAGCTGAGTGACTCTCAGTCATATAGCCTCGGCACCTACATGAAGCTGAGTGACTCAGTCATATAGCCTCGGCACCTACATAAAGCTGAGTGACTCAGTCATATAACCTCGGCACCTACATGAAGCTGAGTGACTCAGTCATATAACCTCGGCACCTACATGAAGCTGAGTGACTCAGTCATATAGCCTCGGCACCTACATAAAGCTGAGTGACTCAGTCATATAACCTCGGCACCTACATGAAGCTGAGTGACTCAGTCATATAGCCTCGGCACCTACATGAAGCTGAGTGACTCAGTCATATAGCCTCGGAACCTACATAAAGCTGAGTGACTCAGTCATATAGCCTCGGCACCTACATAAAGCTGAGTGACTCAGTCATATAGCCTCGGCACCTACATGAAGCTGAGTGACTCAGTCATATAGCCCCGGCACCTACATAAAGCTGAGTGACTCAGTCATATAGCCTCGGCACCTACATGAAGCTGAGTGACTCAGTCATATAGCCTCGGCACCTACATGAAGCTGAGTGACTCAGTCATATAGCCTCGGCACCTACATGAAGCTGAGTGACTCAGTCATATAGCCTCGGCACCTACATGAAGCTGAGCGACTCAGTCATATAGCCTCGGCACCTACATAAAGCTGAGTGACTCAGTCATATAGCCTCGGCACCTACATGAAGCTGAGTGACTCAGTCATATAGCCTCGGCACCTACATGAAGCTGAGTGACTCAGTCATATAGCCTCGGCACCTACATGAAGCTGAGTGACTCAGTCATATAGCCTCAGCACCTACATGAAGCTGAGTGACTCAGTCATATAGCCTCGGCACCTACATGAAGCTGAGTGACTCAGTCATATAGCCTCGGCACCTACATGAAGCTGAGTGACTCAGTCATATAGCCTCGGCACCTACATAAAGCTGAGTGACTCAGTCATATAACCTCGGCACCTACATGAAGCTGAGTGACTCAGTCATATAGCCTCGGCACCTACATGAAGCTGAGTGACTCAGTCATATAGCCTCGGCACCTACATAAAGCTGAGTGACTCAGTCATATAACCTCGGCACCTACATGAAGCTGAGTGACTCAGTCATATAACCTCGGCACCTACATGAAGCTGAGTGACTCAGTCATATAGCCTCGGCACCTACATAAAGCTGAGTGACTCAGTCATATAACCTCGGCACCTACATGAAGCTGAGTGACTCAGTCATATAGCCTCGGCACCTACATGAAGCTGAGTGACTCAGTCATATAGCCTCGGAACCTACATAAAGCTGAGTGACTCAGTCATATAGCCTCGGCACCTACATAAAGCTGAGTGACTCAGTCATATAGCCTCGGCACCTACATGAAGCTGAGTGACTCAGTCATATAGCCTCGGCACCTACATAAAGCTGAGTGACTCAGTCATATAGCCTCGGCACCTACATGAAGCTGAGTGACTCAGTCATATAGCCTCGGCACCTACATAAAGCTGAGTGACTCAGTCATATAGCCTCGGCACCTACATGAATCTGAGTGACTCAGTCATATAGCCTCGGCACCTACATGAAGCTGAGTGACTCAGTCAAATAACCTCGGCACCTACATGAAGCTGAGTGACTCAGTCATATAGCCTCGGCACCTACATGAAGCTGAGTGACTCAGTCATATAGCCTCGGCACCTACATAAAGCTGAGTGACTCAGTCATATAGCCTCGGCACCTACATGAAGCTGAGTGACTCAGTCATATAGCCTCGGCACCTACATAAAGCTGAGTGACTCAGTCATATAGCCTCGGCACCTACATGAAGCTGAGTGACTCAGTCATATAGCCTCGGCACCTACATGAAGCTGAGTGACTCAGTCATATAGCCTCGGCACCTACATAAAGCTGAGTGACTCAGTCATATAACCTCGGCACCTACATGAAGCTGAGTGACTCAGTCATATAGCCTCGGCACCTACATGAAGCTGAGTGACTCAGTCATATAGCCTCGGCACCTACATAAAGCTGAGTGACTCAGTCATATAACCTCGGCACCTACATGAAGCTGAGTGACTCAGTCATATAGCCTCGGCACCTACATAAAGCTGAGTGACTCAGTCATATAACCTCGGCACCTACATGAAGCTGAGTGACTCAGTCATATAGCCTCGGCACCTACATGAAGCTGAGTGACTCAGTCATATAGCCTCGGAACCTACATAAAGCTGAGTGACTCAGTCATATAGCCTCGGCACCTACATAAAGCTGAGTGACTCAGTCATATAGCCTCGGCACCTACATGAAGCTGAGTGACTCAGTCATATAGCCTCGGCACCTACATAAAGCTGAGTGACTCAGTCATATAGCCTCGGCACCTACATGAAGCTGAGTGACTCAGTCATATAGCCTCGGCACCTACATAAAGCTGAGTGACTCAGTCATATAGCCTCGGCACCTACATGAAGCTGAGTGACTCAGTCATATAGCCTCAGCACCTACATAAAGCTGAGTGACTCAGTCATATAGCCTCGGCACCTACATGAAGCTGAGTGACTCACTCGTTCATGGCTTTGGATCTAAATAAATAAGTACCAGCATTTTTTTCTGATAGTCTTTAATAAAGACATGTTTTGGTTATCCTGACCTGGACACCATGTATTATAATATCCCATTATGGCCTGTTAGCAGGACAATAGACTATTGCCAACACCTCTATGTATTGTTGATACCCTGTGCAAGGCAATTGATCAGCATTAAAAACTTTGTGGATGGGACCTCCCGAGGGGTGCAGCGGTCTAAGACACTGCATCGCTACAGATGCTGGTTCGATAACTGCCGGCCATGACCAGAAGACACATGAGGTGATGGTGGGCTTTTGGTTTCTCTCCCTTTAAAAACAGAAATAAATCATTCTAAATAACAAACTGGCAATATTTACAAATTAGTAAAAATGTCTCACCCCATGTTCAAGAATAGCCTTTTCTCTCTCACTTTAGGTTATTTGAAATATCGTTATTTTTAAAGCGATTATTATTAATTATTTTAGAACT